>NC_089532.1:20387383-20536264 GCF_963924715.1 Thunnus thynnus | reverse complement strand
CTGTCTCAATGGGACGACCATGAACTTTTCAGATTAAAAAAGGGGCTTTTTAAAAAAGAAAAAAAACAAACAAAACTTTCTGTAAAAGATCCAAAAGTGCCTGATCTACAACTATGGCGTCCTCAGATGAACTCCCCACCTCCATATAAACACACATAAACAAAAACATCTAGTTCTGAAGTTCATTAAGAGTTAAAGACAGTATATCATGATAATTACATTACTGCTAATATTAATCTTTGATAGCAGGGAAATTGATAGCAAATGTTTGGATTTTACTGTAATTTACTGCAGTTACATGGCAATAATTTGACAGCAAATTATGGGCAATTTTCTCTTAAGAATTATTTTTGTAGGCCAGATTGATGTTAAACAGCCACACGAAATCTAAAACAACAAAAAGTCCTCTGACTATGACTCACACTGATCTTTTAGGAGCATTTACGCCATGTGTACTGTAAGTTGGAAGTGACCTGAAGTCAGGTCCTTGGATACACTACGCTATCCAGACATCCTTAATCTCTGTAACAAATAGTTTATTATTATTAATTTTTGCAGCTGCTTTCTTTGGATTCTAACATGGATGCAGAGAGACCCCTTGGTTGGTTTGTCTCAGAGTCAAGACTGAGAATTTGCTCAGTGTCCTTCAGCAGTGAGTCAGCAGGCGGACTTCCACCAGAGCGTGTGATCCTTTGGCTGCCAGCCACACTATTTGGGCTACTAAGTCCAAGTTTACAATGACAGCCACTGATACACCGCTTGTTAGAGGAACAGTGCTGCCTCCAAGCGACATGGAAAGTCCAGTCAGCCAGTGTGTGTGTGTCTAAAAGAGAGAGAAAGAGAGAAAGAGAGAAAGAAAGATTGGTCACATACATGGTCTTGTCTTTCATCCAACACTATTGTCTCAAAAAACCCCACAGGGTCATAAAAGCCTCAGCTGTGACTTTTATTAAACAATCTATGAATGCATCAGTCTAAATAGGTACAGTATGTTCCCATCCACCTGTGTTTTGCAGATTTTCACTTAGCGCAATAGCAGAACAGCAGAAGAGTGAATGTTTCATGACGTAAAACCTGGCTGGGGTTCTTTTTCATTTTGAGTATGGTTTTGGTAAAACATGATATATTTGAATTGCTTGGAGAATGGTCCTCATTCATTCTGCTCTTCTGGTGTCTTTAATTATCACTCTCATGAAAATCAGATTGCAGAGGATTCATAGTTTTGGGTAAATTGAAGTTTGGTTTTAATTACACGATTTCTGTCAGAGACATATGTCAGAAAATACATTTCTTGTAGATGGGCTTATTATACTGTCGAGGGGATGTGTGTAACTGCAGTGTCCCTTGGTTTCATGAATAAAAACACCAAAGGATACATCAGATTTTCAGATCGATCAGAAAATACAAATTCATAAATCACTAAAAAAGAGAGAAAATGCAAATGCCATCTCAGGTGGGAAGCATGTCCTCTTGAATATATGCCCATAAAGGTAGATAATGGAAAACACTGATTCAAATATTATTTTGCAGAAATTTCAGAAATTCACTTAAACCTGCATTGGAGGTATTATGGGGATAAAGTGACAAGAGAGGAAGATGAAAGTTGTATAAAATTATCTTCAAAATGAGCCTACCCACAGCAGCTTTAGCTTTCCCTACTGCTCTCTTTATTAGTGTATGGGTCTAATGTGCTACATCTGTAATCATTCATCCCGAAAAAGTAGTGCTGTATAAATGTGTGACATACAAGTGTTGGCCTGGTTTGTTGATCAGTAGTTTTTGTTGGAAAAGTAAGTGTTTTTGGAAAGTATAAAGTAAGACTGAAATCTCTCCAGTGCACTGTTAATTCAGCTAAATCAAATAAAAATGATTTCCAACTGCAGATTGAGAATACTGAATTGTGCCTTTCTTCAACCTGCAGTGCAGAACTTTTCCATATAAATGAATGTCTGTTACATTCAAGCCCTTGCCAACCGAGTTCACACAAAGCTGATTAAGCCTATCACCGCCAGGCAAATCTCTTTGTATTTCACAGTATACCGGAGTTTTTAATCTGATGTCGGGTTTGACATTCCCTCGTTGGCTGGATGAATGCATACTGCACATGCTCTATGGGCAGAGCATGTACACTAGAGACTTCCACCAGCTGAGCAGCTAACTTCCAGTTAGCCCTCTGCTAACTTGAATTGAGATAACATATTTTGATTGTGTGGCTCTTCCAGACTTTCCAAATGTTATCAGACTAAATGGATCTAATTATGATAGTGAAATGAGTCATTTCGTGGGAGGTTGTGTGACTCAAAACAATTTATCCACCATTTTACAGCCGCAACAGTAGCGATGGACTAGGCTACAGCCTATGACGTAAGCATGTGTCAACAGTGTTTTTGTAATTACTCTCACTACCCAAAGGGGGAGACAAAAGTCCTGTACCCCACCTTTAATATTAACCCAATTCATACTTAAGAAGATTAGGTTTTGTAGTTAAAATAAAGCAGAAAATATAGGCCTTAAATGACTCCCCACTTGGACACTCTTGATATTACAAGGTTTACACTGTTAAAGTGTACACAACTATAAATGATGGAAAGAATTGTTATGGGTTACACTTTGCAAAACAGTCCAAAAAATGGTGAGTAGTTACTAAGGAACAATAGAGGAGCAAATTTGTGAATCCTCTTGTCTCTGGTTTGTTATTAAGGATATAATTGTGAATTCCCCAGTATAAACTTAGTGGATTCTAGTCGCTAGTTGTTTTTTTTTTTTTTTGGTATGAAGCACCATTTTACTGGGGGGGGGGGGGATACAAAAAGGGTAAGTAATAGTAAGATAATAATGACTTCTTTGTATCTTCTCAGTATAATGTACCACTTTACTCGAGGGTGCACAAAAACAATAACTAAACTTAAGTAATCAGTAATGAATGAGTTGTTGCTCGTGTTGTGCAGTTCAGTGGCTGATTCAGAGTTAATCAGGAATGACTCATGAAGAAAGTGGACAGTGTGTGGATTCACATGTATTTATGGGCAATTCATTACATAATGATGAATTAGTATAATATCTCCCAGTCTGTTCTTCACTTATTAATAATTATCTACTATATAGTCCTTGAGTCGGAGTTATTCAGGAACTACCTGTTACTGATTTGTCAAATATCAAACCATTCCTGATTTCTTCCACACTCACTCCTTAGTTAATACTCACAATTTTGTATTGTTTGCACTGTTACTTTATTATATTTTTAAAAAAAAGTTCACCTGAGAGAAAGGAAAGTCCAAGCTAGGAAAAACAGTCACTTAGCCAATTAATTACCCATCATGCAGGCCACAGAAGTGGCACTAATGGTGCTTCTAGGAACCTTTATTCTTTTACATTTAATAGGATGCTTTGTGAAATGTAATGTCTGCTCTGTATTAAACGAGGTGGCTGTGAAAAGTCTGCTTTGGCGCTCTGCAGAGGTTTTACACCTTAAAGTTGTTATTGATTTATTTATTCATGGGCTGAAAGTCTGCCATGCCTGCTGTGAAGTATGTACAGAAAATGAAATCCTTGTCTGTGCAGTCAGGCACTGTCTGCTTCAATTAGAAATGTTCAAACCATAGCCGGAACTTTTTCCACTGTTTGCTCTTCATCCACTCACATTTTCCATCTGCTATGAAAGTTTAAGTCCCAGAGAGCAGGGAGCAGGGAGTTCTTTCTTTTGCTCTTTATTTAGGTAGAAGGAAAAAAGGCTAGGCAATCTGTCAGTTGATATAATGATGCTGTATTCATTTTTGAATCCTACATATCAACCTGAATGTTAGAACTCATTAATATCAAAACTCTGAAATGGCCCGACGCTTGATTAGCTTTTGACACTATTCTAGGTTGTGAGTTCTTGCTGGAATTCATCATAAAGTTAGGAAGTTTGAAGGTCTTTCTGTTACTTACAGAAAACTGTGATTTTTCTTGGCCCAAATTTGCATATATCCTTACAAAGCACAGCTGTGCAGCTCACGTTTTTATAGCATTTGTCCCCTCTTTCCACCCTCTTATAACATCTCCTTAGTGCTCATTTATAGATGCCTTGTAATTACCATCTATCACATTATGCATCAGAAGAAATCATGAATCACTGGAAACTGTTAAGACTTGTGTCATTTTCCAAAACCATTTTTGGGAAACCAGAAATAGCAGAAGAGTGAATTTTTCTTTGGCTTCGATCTTACATCATGATGTCAAACCGGGCCGGGAAACTTGTATCATATTGGGTCTGGTTTCGGTAAAGCATGGTACCAAATGAACCATGGGGAGAATGGCCATTATTTATTCTGCTCTTTTGGTTCCTTTAACTATCACTCTCATATGGATCACACACATTGCAGACAGATTTTTATATATCCCGTGCTTGGTTTAGTTGTGTTTAGGGCTAATTTAAGTTTGGGTTTAATTACATGATATTTGTCAGAGACATTATGCCAAAGGATACTGGATCATTTGTTGCATAAATAGTCATATACTTTAATTGACAGAATAAAGATACGAGAGATTAATACTTTCAAGACCACACAGGTAAAAGAAGCATGTAGAAGGTAGGGGCAAAAGAGAAGTGTGGTTTTGTGTAGCCTTCATGCTGTTACAGATTTTATTGGTAAGGGTTCGATGTACTGTTTGACCCGTGCAGTAGATGATTAATGCTATACTTAGAGGTCTGGGAACATAGCAGTGATGCAAAAGAAGAGAGACTGTGAACTTTCCTGTGGGTATTTACATGGAAACCAATTCCTGTTGCATGCAATGGCCCTGGACATTTGGGGTTTGTCTTTGATGGAAAATTAAAAGGCTCACCCCAGCATTACACCATAAACTATGGGGGTACAATACCCACACTCCCAGAATCACTGCCAGGAATCAGGATTATGTTTTTTTTTTGTTTCAGACCATAATGCTCTGCTATTCTCCTTCCCAAATTAGTTGAAGCAACATTGAACAGAGGGTGAAAGATCACATTGTTCCAAGCCAATACCATTCAATGGTTTCACACAGAAGCAAGAGACAACCAGAATTTTTTCCTAATTACGCTAAACTTCTTTTTGAGGGATGACGCAGGCGAGGGATTGAGGTTGCTCTCTGAGCAGATCTGGCACTCCAATAACCTTTCACAGGAAACAGGAAAAGGAAAAAGAAACAGGAAAAAAGGACCGCCTCCATGATAGTAATAGATCCAAGGCTCAACTCAACTGCTTGCATGCATTATATTTCCTAAATGAAACAGATAGCACCTGTATAATCGGTCCTTTTATACAATTAGTCTTGTTTAAGTTCGTTCTGATATCACTCAACACAAAGACTTGGCAATAGGTTATCTGAGTCCATGACAGGCTGAGTTCATGAGATTAGAATTGGTTAAACGATCTTGCTGTAGCTAATATTTTGGACGTAATATGAAGCCACAAACCTTTATTAACACAAAACTGTAAATGTCTTTAAAGTCAAACTGAAATTTGAATATAAAATACTTTTTGAGTAAGGAAATATAAACTAAAATGATGCAGCTATTGTGCACATTTTTCAGCATTTGCTAGAAGATGCACTGTCAACTTTCATGGTTTGGAGCACCTAATAGTCATATATAGCCGATGAATGTTGATACAAGATATCTTTTTTCCCTTTTTTAACAGGAACACATATTCATGGTTATGTTCCATTAGGGATACAAGGCGTCTGTCCCTTTACAGTGTTCAACATTTGGAAGGACCCTTCATGCTGGCAAGTTTGTATTCCACTTGGAAAGTGGAAGCTAGAAAGCTGGCTAACTAGCTAACTAGCTTCCATTCAGAATGTTGAAACTAGTTAGTTTAGCTTGCTAACATTGTCACTGATTCCCACTGACTATACTTTTCGTTCATGTTATTTCAACGCCTGCTGAGCTCAGCTGTTCACTCAGTGCTGTGTTCTTCCCAAATTATATAAATTATATATTCTCTCTTTCATGGGTCCAGCTTGGTCGTGATGGCAAATGATATTATATAAAATTAAAATATAATTATTATTATATAATATAAAAGTGCATTTTAACAATTCAGGTCACAGAGTTCCTTTCAACATGACATATCAACCACTTGGGGCAGCAAACATACCTTGAATAGCTACTCTGTCAGAAATGCAACAGAGGAAGAGTGAGGCAAATATTTATTTGTTGCATGCATCTTGCTTCTTTTAGTAAAGAAGACTTAAGAAGATCAGCAGAAGTCAACAATGTCATCCAGCACCGTAATACTGAACTCATGCTTGAATTACACCATCACGGGGCTTTTGTTTTCCATATCACGTCCAGTACTGGTATGTGCTATTTTCTGTGAATCCCACGTGTGTCGGTACTGCAATTTAACCACAACAGGAAAGGCGGACTCCACCAATAACAGTTAAAACAATGTCATAGAGAAGCAATTACAGGATGCGAGTACATTGAATGGCTATTGCTAAAAAATGCCAGCCATAAACACTGTCAGAATAAGAATTTGATTTTATTTTTAAAAATCCTTAAGGAACAGTACAAATGGATATTAATATCAACCAACCATCAAATCTACTTAGTCCCTATAATTTGAGAGTGGGAACTGGATTAAATTGGTCTTCAACATCTTATCAACTTAGCATAAACATTATTACTGCCACTACTTTATAACCTCAATAATAATGGGAAACCGACACAGGAGTAAGATGATTTGTAGCTGGAGAGGAGTCCGTTAAGTGAACTGTTTTATTTTATGTGACTAGGAATGCGTGTATGGCTGCCTTGTATTTTTCGAAGAATTAGTACATTTTTGCCCTAGGTTACATTTGTGTTGAGTTATTCAAGTCATTTCGGCAGGCTGCACATTTAAACAATAGGAAAATCTGTCACGAATGCAATTACAGGCCATTTTGGCCTTAGTTAACAATGAGAGCCATTACACCTAGGACAGAGGAATCCCTGGTGTTCTGGCTCCAACACAGTGAATGAGAAGCATGACCAATCCTCTTTTCTCTCTAAACACTGTCTGCCCATTAACCACAACCACAAAAGTGCCACTCAGCAATATGTGAGCCTCAGGGCAGTTGTAGCTCGTATTCAGGGTTTAATGGTTATGGTGGCCACAGAAGTTACCCAACTCAACAAAGAACACCCCTTGCTGTGTTGGTGGTCTGAGCCCAATTCTTCATTGACCTTTTCACACTCTTACCTTGTTACATACACAGTTTGAAGTCATCATCTTACATTACTAAAACTAAAAGAATTTCCAAAAGACTTGGAAATCTGAGGTCCTGTAATAACAAAGAAACTTGGATGAAACACAGCAGGCTCAACAGCATGACAACCATGATATTATAGGTTTTGCAGAAGTGTCGGCACCTCATTGCGCTTGCATTTTGTGACACAGATAAGGAGTTTGCACTCACTGTCATGAGCTCTGGTATCAGAGTTATCTCCTCAGTGTGTACATGGCCTAAACGTAACAGGCAGTAAACTCTAATACCATCTCCTGTTATCGCAATTTGGAGGAGTGCTGTAATTGTAATTGTGGTTTACATGCTTGAACAGCCTAAATGACCAAATGTTTCATCTGCTCAGAGGCTGCAGGAGCAGTGTTAAAGCATCAGAGGCTGATTATTGTATCCGTCCCTTCATGACATCATGTGTACGTTCAGAGTGTGGTTAGTAGTCTGCTGGCTCTCAGTCAGCTACAGTGTCGGGGAATGCTTCTCATTATCCCGCGTAAATAGCACATCCTGACTCACTCTTTAATTTAACATTAGGAAGGAGCTTGTAATGCTGAAAATAGCACAGACTGGTCTAATTTCTGTTTAAGTCAAGGGCAAACACTACCAGCTTCCTTGCCCTGAGTTGTGGTTAGAGGAATGTCTAGTCTTGATTTCTTAATTGAGTTTTACACAGTGTGGTCTTTGAAGGTTATCTTAGCATCTGTTGTGCTGAATCTGTGCTAAATGTTTTGTTGTGAGCTCAATGGGAAATAGATGTCGAAGTCAAAATACACTCCCGGAACAGTTACTGTGTTTGCCTTACGGGAAATAGCTTTGGGATTAAGTATTGTCATATTTTTGGTGAACCCTCTTACTCCACTGTCTCCACTGCTTTTACTTAAAATTTGTGCTTCCCTACATTTCCCAGAACTTACTTCTGACAAAAGTGAAACAAGTAACAATGCTTGTTTTCATTTATTTTCTTACTAGGGGATATGCCCCCTACTCATTTCAGTGTTGGGATTTCTCCCTTTCTCCTTAGCTAATTCTTGGTGCTTTTTTAGAGGAGGCTTGATTCTGAAACACTGGCACCAGAAAACTCAACATTTACAATATTAATTAATTAATTCATACATTCATTGCCTTATCTATGACATGGTGTGTCCTTGAAGGCTAGGTGTTGTCAGCCACAAAGTAGAAACAGTTCTAGGCTCACGATGGAGACACTGCAGTTTCCGGTACAGCACAGTGTCCAATAGTGGTGTTAAGTGATTATTATTGATGTTAAATGCTGTACAAATACTAATTATGGTCCATTTACTACTTAATGTACAATAGTAAACCATCAGCAACAGTCTGACAGCACTGTGGAAAGACAGAAACTGGCCTAAATCCCTAGAGCTCCAGGAAAAATGAACAGGATATGGCTTCTAAACTCGATCTTTAAAATGAAAAGACTAAATAAATACAGTAGTAACATGAAGAAGATGATTAATGAGACCTGTCCTAGTTTGTGTTAAAGCTAAAGGATGATTTCAATTAGTGCAGGTGACAGCTTTCTCTGGTGACCTAATATCAGGGTTTAAGGACTCATGGGAATATGTCTCATAACATACAGTACTTTGCTTTATGTGAAAAACAAATGCAGCTTGCACTAGGAAGATGATTAATATGCACTCTAACTGTACTGAAAATTCCTTTGTAAACATAGCAAAATGCCTGTCATATATTATATGACATGTAAATACTTTAACACATGGATGTTTAAAGGAATACATTTCATGGGTCATCATTGTGTATTAACATTTACTCCACTTTGGTCAGCTTTCTGTGTTATGGTGCACAGCCTTGTAAAGCTTCATATTCCACTGATTCATTGACTCCAAACAATGCTTTTGTTTCCTGGAACTTGGTTTTATGGATGGAAATTGTTTCATAAAAAAAAGAAATGAGAACTTGTAAGCAGTGAGTTATTTCTGTGTTGTCTGGTGTTAACTTTATGATTGCAACCATGACTGAAATTATATAAACATTTTCCTTCATGTATTTGATTGAAAACCGCACAGCTGTAAAAAGCAACTTAATTTCAATTGTGGTGCAACATTGTGTAAAATTTGTTACTTTGTGGGCATAGTTTGGCACAACTTTAGAAATTAAATTAAAATTGTTAAGTTAAATTTAATTAATTAAATTAAATTAAATTGTTGGCGCTTTTGTATATTTGCCATGTATGTGATTTGTAATATATGTGATATCTATCTTTTGAGCTATATTTTACTACTGTGGACCATGATGTGAAAAATACTGATGGCTGATTCATTGATTAAAAACAATAAATACATAACAATATCATGTCATGTCATGAATCAAAACCTATGAATAAAATCTATCAGACGTTCATACAGTAACAAAGAAGGGTTTCCAGGATTAAGATGCTCAGACTTCTTATAAGTGTTCTGTAAGCAAAGCAGCAGTAAAACTAAAGGTGTCTTTTGTTGGCCTTGCACTGTTGTCCTTTTAAATGAACCACAAAACCACACTTTCCATGGTGTCGAACTCCCAGACAGCCATTTCTGCCACTACTGGGCCCCACTACCTGTAGAGGAAGGATCTGAGGGCCGTCTGGGATCGTGACTCATAATGTCCACAGCTGAGATGCCTTCCACACACATTCATAGCTGGGCTGTTAAATCATTATGCACATGCTTTACAGCACCTACAGTAGTGCATGACTTCAAAGCTGAATTTAGTTTATTCAGTTTATACATGCATAATATATAGATATGAAGACATCATCATGTACAGCAACATCAATATTCTGCAAGCTTCTTGAAGCTACTATAAATTTCAAAAGCAATCTTTGTTGGCATATAACAATGTCCTAAAATTTAAACTGTATTTGTACTTTTGTCTTTTTACTAGAGGAAACACAAACTACAGTTTTTATGATACTTATCTCCCACACAGTCAATACACTGCTGATACCAGGAGTGGAAATTTGGAAATACTTATCCATTGAATCCATCCTGAATGTTAGATGAGAAGATTGATACATTTCTCATAATTGTTTGCTAAATATAACACTATAGCCTGCAGCCTATTAGCTTAGTATAAAGACTGGAAAGAAGGGGAAGCTAGCCTGGCTCTGACTGAAGGTAACAAAATCTGCCTACCAGCACCTCTAAAGCTCACCAATTAACACATTATGGTTTGCTTAATCCATATAAAAAGTGTGAACAAGAAACTAAACTAGCGTAGTTCCCAAAATGTTAAACTAGTCATTTAAAATTCTGTTAGCTCAGGAAAATTACTAACTCCTAGATGACGTGGTATTAGTTTGAAGTCCAACTGAGATTAAATTGCATTTTTTACTGTCTACTACAGCATACATACTGTATCTGCTCTGTAAATTGCTTGTGCTGTGAACTCAGAAAGAGAAATGTGTATTTTTGAATTCTTTGGTCTCATGATGGTGCCCCCTGTTTGTATTAATTTGATGAAATACCGTTCTGTAATCCTCTTACGTAGATTTAGACTTTATTTCGATACAGCAAATCAAATCTAGCATGAAGCAAAAACATGGTGTTCTATCATAGGCAGAGCAGACGGTCACACTGAGCCTGATAGCATCTGGCTACACAACGCAAAAGCCACAGACCCTGAACAACAACCCACGTTAGCTTTCCTGCTAAAGTCTCTTATCTAACTTACAAACATGAATACATGTCTTGTCCTGCATCTTAGCTTGTTGAACAAGCCTCCAAACAAAACATTCACCAGGGAAAAGTGCACAGCTAATGTCAGTTAGCATGCTAGATAACTAATTAGCTGCTCAGGTGCAGCACATTAAACAGCATGTAAACATACCTGCAAATGTCCCTTTGCTCAAGTTAGATGTTCGTTTGGTCATTGCTTTCAAAATCTATACACTGTCTATCCATGACTTCCTTACTTTCCTAAGGTAACACCGGTAGCATGTCAGCTAATGTCAATCAAACAAGACACAGAGACGCTCCTCCAGCCAGCTGAGACAAAAAGGAGCATTTCTGATATTTCCAAAAATACCTTTTTTCGTAATTCGAATAATACAAAACAATCACCAATATATTTTAAAAAAACATGTTGACATTATTTTTGACTGCAAAGAGTGATGAATAAATGTGATTTCAGTAGGACTTTAACCATTGCCTGATATCAGTCAGAATTGTCAACTCGTTACACTCTGTTTCCATCTTTGGTCTGACATTGCCTCCACTCTAACCAATTTCCGTAGGGGAAGGGGATGCGATTTGATCATCACTAAACGCTCTGGCTGGTAGTGATGTGATGGGCGAGGTACTGCAAGTTGGGTGGTTTTGGCTCATCTGTTTTCAACATGGCAGCTGGGTCACAAACTTTCTCATATTACAGCTGAACAGTACACTGACAACACTTGACAACAGCTTGACAACAGCATTTGCCCCACCCATGGTACTGATTGGCCTATCGTTAACCCCCTCCCCCTCCATGGTGTTCATTGGATTGATCGCTTTTTGAACCGAGAAACCACTGTTTCTAAGTTTATTATGATGCCAAACCAACAGAATCAGTCAGTTCGACTGAGTGGAGTGGGCGAATTCAAAAGTCTGGATGCAGGCAACTTTAACCAAACAAATGCTTTAAAATGAATGTGTATTTGAATATAATGATATTGGCAGGCAGAACACCGCACTGAGTTTAAATAAACAGCTCCAGCTGTGAATCACTTTTGTTCACCATAATATTTGCAGCATAGTTAATAATGTATGTTATTGCTGTTTATGTGTATTAAGAGAGTCCTTCAAAGTGCCAGTCAAAACTCGCTCAAGTCATGCAGACACACTTCAAATGTGAGATAGTTCTCTTTGCATTAACTTGCTTTCAGTGTATCTAAACTTACAATGTCTCACAGCGTCTGCTTTCTCTAATATCAAGCATTGTTCTGTGATTTTTACTGAAAGAACAATGGATATTCAGTCCAGTCATTAAGTGGCATTTGGTGATACACTTTATCATGAGATGCTTTTATGAAAAACAATATTGGGGAAGAAGTTGTGAGGGCTTTTTCACAGTTAAGCGTTCTTCTGGTAGTTCACTGTTGCAGCTGTTACAGTATGAGCAATGGGTGTTTCTCTTATTTTTCAATAAATAATGCAGAGAAGGCAAGAAAAGTGGGACAATGTAAGAAGCAAGAGCCATCAAATACAGCTGCTGGGAGGTTACAGAATGATCACATGAGCCAATAAACTTTTTCTACAGTGCCGGCAAGAGATTTGACACAGATCTGCTTTTAGTCAGGATTTTCAGAGCATATCACTAAGAAAAAAGGGCAAAAAAAGAGTTCGTACATAGTTTATCTTTCAGATTCTTCTCACTTTTGGCCAGCTGTGATAGTCGTAAAGTAAGAAATCAACTTTTGGATTAAAAAGTGGATAAACCATGGCACCCAAACACTTTAGGGAGGGGGGACAGTAGAGGAGTAAATGAAAATCAAATGGAAGAGGGCAGTAGAGGAGCAGCCATCTTGTGAGAGGAAGCTTAGATCTCATTGATGTGACTTCAAGAGACATAACATAACTTCATCCATCACTGAACTGTCTGGGGTTCCTGCAGGGACACTATGTCTGCTTGACTCTAAAGTCATGCTGCAATTACTGCATCTTTGTAAACAACGCATATTCAAAATACACAGGTTTACATTTCCATAATGTTTGGTAAACCTGGGGGCCTTGAACTCCATAGAAGTGGAAAGAAAAAAAAAAACACATGACAGATCTCGCACCAGTGGAAAAAGATCTCTAAGTGTTGCCACATGTCCATGTAGACATCAAGCAACCATCATGTAACAGGAGAATTGCAGACAAGCATAGACAGTTTCTGCTTTGTGGTTTGCCATAAGATTCAGAAATGAAATTACCATTCTGCTTGCAGTGATTGCCAGGCTGGATATTCTGTGTTACAGCCACCGAGGAAACCAGTGAGGGAGACATCAATTCTGACATGATCGTGCACACTGTGTAATGTACCTTCTGCTGTCTCGACACGTGAGCTGTTTGAGGTCTACTTTTTCATTTAATGTTTGGTTCTCTCTTTGAATTGGGATAGATTCAAATACCACTCTGTTACTGAGCACATGTACGTATGTAAAGTGTGATTGTAATACACTAAAAAGGCAGATATGCTTGAAATATGCAAGATGCACAGTATGTCATATCTCACTTTGAAAGTTTGCTTACATAAATAAAGCTATGTTTATGTGTTTTGCTGAGAGCAATACAGTCTTTCTCAGGAGGACCCCACTCACATCCACACAACTAAACACATTCACGCCTGCTCAGTACAACCAAAGTCTGATCTGTTAGCTCTTTTCCCCTAGAGCAAGGTCCTTTACCCCCATCAGCATCAGTGGGGGGTAAAGGGCCTTGCATTCCTTAACATTTCAGCTGCCACTGTTTTCAGACTTTTAAACATGCAGTGATTGGGCCAAGGGGGCTCGTACAATTTCATTTCAAAAGAAGGTGACATATTCGTCATTAATTGGCCCAAAGGACAGCAAGTAATTTGCGAGAGACAAAATAATCCTTGTTGCAAGATCACAATTGCATTTGATTACTGATCCTTTTCTTTCCAGTGATCATCGCCTAAATATACAGTATAATTCTTTACTCATTTGACTGGTTATAGTCACCATTTATCTTCTCTGTGTGCAAATTAGATGGACTCTGGCAAGCAGCACTTTCAAAAACGCTGAATCAGCAGCAGCAGGTGTCAGGAGAGGCCATAATCTTCTGGAGGCTGCAAAGGGGATGTGCGCTTGAACATACTTGTCATTACTCTAACAGTCGCTCACCAACTCATTTGCACATCTCACAACGTGGTCATAAAGCTGTCACTGAATTTTCAAAGACACCCCATCATGCACCTCAGTGGCTTCCAGATTAATGGTATAATTGAAAACATATGCCTCAAGGAGCTCTTATTAATGAGGCGCTTTGACATTTAGATCAGGCAAAAGTTGTGATAGCTAACAAGGGAATAATCTAGCTTTCACTAGTGTTGATAACAAGCTAGTGATTAGAAAAATGGGCATCAGATTTAGAGTGTGTGAGAAGATGCAGTTTAACTCGAGTGAAATGATTCAATGTACGTCATAAAGACGAAGAGCTGTCAGAGTTGATTTGGACAGCTCTCTTCCCCTCAGGCACTGATGTACAATAACAGTGCTAATACTCGTATACTGATGTCATGATGGTATCATTGCTACTGACCCGTTTTCTCTCTCTGATCACCTCTGGTCAGGTTTGGACTTTGAGTGTTTTTACAGCATAACTGGACACAGACTCTCCACTAAGATCTATCAGCGGGGGATGAATAAAAGTCTGCCTGGGCCACATCCATCGGAGGAAGACTCCAGATTACGGCTGTTGCCAGCAGGCTAATTCACAACACATGTGTTTGAGAGTTGAGAGGAGGAAGCCTGCGAGCTGGAGAGACATAGACTAATGTGGCTACTGCATTTAATCCTGCTTTATTAAGTGAAGATTAAACGTTCTTTAAAATGTTACCACAAGTCAAGCATCCTGATTGAATGGCATGTGTGACACCGCGAGTTCACGCGAAGCTGGCTTCCATCACCACACACTCATCCTTCCTTTTGTCTTCATTACTTGTCATTTATCTTTCCAGTGTATTCACATAAAGCAGAAATATCCAAAAATGTCTGTATTTTTTATCCCCTCTTGAGACCTGTTTAAAGTTACAACTATTCTCATTATTAAAACCATAACTCCACTATGTGTTGTCTGAAGTCAGCTTCTTTTCAACAATGACATCATCCTGCAGACACTATACACCATGTTACCAACAGCTGTCGCTATTAGCGATAGTCATCGCAGCTATAACAATTACAGATGAATTATGTAGCTGCAGAGGCAATTATGATTTAATTTACCTCTGTTTGTCCATAAGTCACTGATAATCCTTCAGCATTAGAAGAGAGATGTGCCCTGGCCGCAGCTGACAGTCTGTATTACCGCCTGACTGCTGCTGACTGTAAGTATGCTAATCTGTCCAACAGGGTGGTCACGACGAAGGGCTTCATGCAGCACTCTTCCTTCACAGATTAACTGAAGTTGCACAGCTTATCCAGTGGAGTGAATGGAATAATAAGGTACTGTTGTTTATTTTACATTGTTACAGTAGTGTTAGTGGCTCTTTTCTTCTCTTGTTCTGGATGAACAAGGGGTGGACGAAATAAAAAAAAACAACACACAAATATACATATAGTCCTGCAATTAATACCAGTTTGGTGAAGTTTATTATGTTCAGATTTTGTTGTGACTTGCACCCATACTAAAAGCAGAAACTACCTTAAACCACACAAAGTGAATGAGCTTTGTTAGACAGTCACCATGTTTGAGTTTTGAGGCAATGTGAGGCAATTTACAGTAAAAGAGGTTAAGTACAGTAAAAGAAGGCAGATAGTTGCTGCCTGAATTGATGTGGCTCAAACTGCAAAATGGAAAAGTCTCATGACTACATATGCCAAACACATGCACAAGTACACCCTTGCTTACAATGACACTAAACAGACACTAAACCAACTATAGCTGCAAAAAACATCAAGCTGAATCAACATCTAAACAAAAACCAGCATCACAAGCTTCACCAAACTGGTATTTACTGCATAGCTGGTGTATTAAACTTAAGGTATATTTCTTTTTATGTTCAACTCCTATATTTTGTGAATAGTGAAGTTATTTAGCCAAGGTTTCTCTTGATATATAATGAAGTGACAAGAGGAAATACTACATGATTTTATTAAGGTTTTTGTTTGTTGAAAAGTAAAGCAATCTTGGTGAAGGGTGGTTCAATCTATGTTTTGCTTTCACCAAATTCAATCTCAGGGTCCCCAGGTCAAATCTGTGGCAGCAAGTTGCAAGGGTGTAATTCCTTTCATTGCTGTTTTCCAGTTTTTCATATTTCTATTGGGGGCACTCAAGTTGGAAAATTTCAACTTCTTTTGCCCATAAGACAGATTTTCCATGAGGAAGGTAGATTTCTCCTGGAGAACACCATGTATTGCCATGTATATGGGTAACTGGGTTTCTAATCAGTCTGCATGTGCACAACAAGCACTGCAGAGAGGGAAAGTGGAGCGGCTGGTTGAAAGGAGAGATATAAGAACAATGTGTCCTTGTATTTCAATTGATTCCATCCAAAGTCTGTCTGAAACTGAAACTAACACAAAGTAGCCTACTGTGGAAGTCTAAATGAGTGGGTTTCCGCTGCTGAACATTTGACTATTTGTTAAATTTAATACAAAACATCAGACTTGAACATGGGAGATTGCTATTTGTTTCCCATTTCCAGCCACAAATCAATATTGTTTTTGTTTTTAAAACAATGACAAATGAGGATTTGCTCGATCTATTGTTACATCAAACTGCAGCCACCATATAACTCTAATGGTTCTCTAAATAAAACGTTCAACATACTGGATTTGAAATGAAAAATCTGATTTGAATTTCTCAGACGAAACAATGAAGGGATTTTAAGGCTATCAGCAAACCAGCTACACCTATCTTTGATCTTCAGCAATCACCAGCTGTGGTTTGCAGTAATTCTGTGTGCAGTTTTGAAACTATGCTGCAGTTTGATCATTGCAGGATCAGAGCGCTAACATCCTCACACAAAACCGCAGGCTCAAACACATATTAAGTTTTAATTTTTGGCATTTACCTGCCTTTCTTTTCCATCCATCCATCCATTTTCATTTACTGCATATCCTCTAGAGGTTCGTGGGGGAGCTGGAGCCGATCTCAGCTAACATTGGGCGAGAGGCTGGGTACACTCTGGACAGGTCACCAGTCAATCACAGGACTGACATACAGAGACAGACAACCATTTGCACTCACATTTGGGCTTTTTTTCATAATTTTCTGCACCACAGAGGATTGAATTTTGTTATTTAGGGAAAGATTGTCTGGGAATATCTGTAGCAGAAAACCATAGTCCACCACAGTGTGGTAGATTTAATAATATTGTCCTCTTATACTCTGTTTTTTGTTCCTGGCCCATTGTTGTAAGCAAAAAAAATACACACAAACAATCTTTGATGTTGGGCCTGACATTACACTGACCGTGAAATACTGAGCTAACCACTATACCCCTTTGGAGAATCAATTCCTTCACTTTTAATCATCTTTGAGAAAGAGGAATGTAAGACACTGGATATTTTTAATGACATTTCTGTGCAACACTCTTTGGTTATGCTATTTGAAGGCTGTCAGCTCATGGAGCATAATGTTAAAATCAAAGTTCATTAGCTGCTTGGCTCAGGTTGTTTTGTGCCAGTTATGAGGTCATGTACAAAGAATTATGCAGATGATAAACAGACTGGAAACAAAATATACTCAAGGAACAAATCAACACAGCAACCACATTAGCAGCAAATGAGCTGCAGATTTTTGGAGAAGTTATGCAGGTATTTGATAAGATTGATCTGCTGTTTCACTAAAAAAATGCTTAATGTGTGTGAATGGAAACTGCATGATTGTTCTGTTCTTGTTAAAGGGATGGAAGAAAAAAGTGGGGTGCCATAATGAACAATTAGGTAATTACTTTGCCTGGACTGTTGTTTTGGGTAATTTGTAATAGATGCACTTTGCACATTTCCATTTGATTTCAGACATTAAAATTATAGAGTACACCCAGGATAATAATCTTGCTTGTGCTGCCAACTGGTGGAGGCTACATGCTCTTTGCACGCTCTGTGCAGTACAGTGGACTATTAGCAGTGTTGCTAGATGTATGATAATTATCTTATTTGTATGATAATTTTGCTCTCTGTATGATGTACAATCACAATAATGCCAAAAGTCCAATAATGTACAATAATTTGACCATTGTGTGACATGTAGTATTACTACAGCAACCTGTATGTGCTACATCCCGCAAGTTGCGTCAATTGCTGCCTTCCATTGCTGTGGGAAATTAAAAACTCACATCTAGAGCTCAGAAGAAAGACGCAACGAATTGCACAGTAGACTAGATGTCTAGAGCAACATCTAAACATCACACCGTCTAAATAGCTTCTAACCAGTGGAGGCTGGTCCATAGAGGCAGAGGAGGTTGCTCCTCCTCTTTTTATTGAGAGACAAGAGGAAGATCAAAATATAAAAAAGAATATTTGGTTGAATTAAACCATTATCAAATCTCAGTATTATTTATAAAATATTTTTTCTCTCTTCTTTGGAAAAAATCCATTATTGAAATTCTGGTTAAAATGCTTCAACAGTCACACCTGCAGGGCAGGAGGAGAAAGGGCAGCGTGTGTAAAGTGGTGGTGGGGGGCAGTGAAGGTGAGTGGGGGACAGAGGAGGACGGGCTCCTCCTGTCCTCCTCAAGGCGGGATCTCTTACATCGATTTAATGTACTTCATTTTTTTTCATGCTAATCTATGATTGGCAAAGACACGTAAAATGACACTCCAAGTGAGGACGTCTTCCCTAACCAATCAACAACCAGAATGCAATATTGACATCATGTTGGTCCAATGATAGTTTCCAGATTTCATCTTCAATTCTCCACTGTAAGGCAAAGTAGCAACAGTGGATAAGAGCAGTAGATAGCCCCTTGTGTTAGCCAATGCAACAGTTAGCTTCTTGTAGCAGCCTGAAGGACTCTTTATACATCCATGGATGGACTGTTAAGAACTGTTGTTAAGCTAACGGGAGAATGGATCTGGACTGTGCGGCGCAGCAGCGGCAAGACGCTGCCAGGGAGACCAGAGAGAGAAGCAACCAGAGAATCAACCAGGAGAGTTAGCTTGTTTGTCATTGTTGCTAATGATATCAGACTGGTTAACCAGCAGCCACAAAGTTCTGTTAACTAACAAACAAGATGACCAACAGCCACAAATGGACATTATGACGTGAATACTTAATCTCCATGATAGAAAGAAGAAGACGTCAGATAACGTGAGTCAGATACAGCTTCTCTCTCTGTCTGTCTCTTTGGTTGCTAATTTCATCTCTGATGGTTAAATGTCTCTGTGGTTGTTGTGTGAATTTATCTACTTAACCAAAATGCAGCAGAGATCATATGATGTGCTGTGGTAGTTTGCTTGTTGAAGTTACAGTGAGCTGTCTGGACTCACTCATTCATTTGGAATTGATCCAGTTTTTAATTGAGTGGTTGTTCAGTCACCTGTTGATGTTGTGTGATTAGTGAATGAGTGTGCAGGAGGTCTGGCTGCTTGCTTGTGACAATTTCTTCAGTTGGTTTTTAAACCGAGCCATATATTGAGTAATAAGCTTAAAGTAATTAGAATAACAATTGTTAACATGTCAGCTTTGTAGACTATATTTTGTATGTCATGCATATAGATAAGAGTGTGTAAGTCATGTATTTGATACATGCATTAATACTTTTTGTGAACCCACACTTTTAGATCTGTGAATGTTTTTAGTGTTCAATAAAGTGTTATTGAGGAAATCTCTCTTAGTCAGTGACGGTACAATAAGTTCAATTCAAAAGACATATTTGTACCATCTAATCCTGTCTGCAAACCTCCACTTTGGAATCTCTGGCTGTCTGTTCCTCAAAAGGTCTGCCCTGCCAAGATGTCTTGCTATTGTGAAGTGAAACATTTGTACTTATTTACTTCACCTTGTGAGCGAATCCACTGATCACGGTGATTCCATAGGATTTGTGCCATTTTAAAGACTGATGTGTATTCCGTTACACCTTTTAACCCATTGAAGTCAGTGTGCATCAAGACAGGTTACTATTGAAAATCAATTAAATTTCAAAAGTAAGTTTGTTTTACTTGATTTTGGTGATTCTCTTGTTTATAGGAAGCCATTGCTTTGGTATTATACTATGACGCGTAGACCAGTATAACAACTCACCACTCAAAATAATGCCTTCCAAAAGTTTGAGTCACATCTGCAAGGCTCCTCCTCAACCCTTCTTATCTTTGAGTTCTTTCATCTTTGTAATTATAAAGTTCACTTCAGTTGTAGCTTGCTCAGAGATGGTCACTTTCCTTTTTAAAACAATTAGCATTCCCTGAGCAGTAATTTGTCCATTGTTTTTCTTTCTTTTGTCCTCTTCTTGCTCACTACTCAGTAAAAGAGTAAAAGTTTTCCTTCCAAAAACATAAAACATATAGTATAAGGTACTGCCAGAGGATTTTTTCCATGAGAGTTCTATCCAACAATGAAGTTTTGGAAGTTAGCAGATGCCAAAGCTTTGAACATGTGATTACTAGCAGAGCTCATCACTCTATCAGCTTAGATATTCTGTATGTAGTTCAGACACTGGTACAGTAAATGTGTTTAATATTAAATTCCTGTCTATTTGACTTTATCTTTTTACAAGGCTCATCATCTGACAGCTCAGCCCAACTAACAATCAATCAAATCAAATATACAGTATTTCCCCCTGTGGTATGGCAAGGACTTTGTGCTGATCTCCCAACCACCACTTTGACCAAAACTGTTAATCAAAAACTGATATCTGTTCTGACAGAGGAGAGTAAGGAGTCTGGGGATTGGATGTGGTGATGTGACGCCAGCCAAGTGGAGATCAAGGTACGAGAAAGTGGAACATCACAGCCTCTTCTGTGTGTACATTTTGCTAAATAAGCAGTGGCAGAAAAATGTCTAGGCAACAGATAGCAGATATACCAGCACACACACACACACACACACACACACAGTACATGTGCAGTCATGCTCATACAAATGCACTTAACATGGCCAGACCTGTGTGATCTCTCTGAACTGGTAGTGGGCCCTGGACCAGAATCCCTGCTCACTAACTCCCACTCAGTCCTTCATCTGGCCATATCATTACACCCCATGCACCAAATGAATATTAATGATGATAATCGAGCCAAGTAGAATTACCTTATTCCACTGGGATGTTGTAACCAGGAAGATTACATACTCAATTTAGATTTAGGAGACTGGATTGGACGGAAAATGTTTTTGTTGACCTTGATTCAATGGCGATCCTTCAGGCATGTTCAGGCATAACATCTGGAAATTGTATTAGCTGTTGTTCATAGCAGACATGTGTTTGTTTTTTGTTTATTTTGTACTGTCTTTTTGCATTTTAAAGATGCACAGGGAAGGGCATGGATGTTTCTGGCTGCTCCATGTTGGTGATAACTATATCAGCCTACCTCATAATGATGTCACACAAAAATCAGTTGTCCTATTAAATTTAAATAGACAATATCAATACTCTTCCAAAAGGAAAGACAATGGGTGATGCAAAATATACTGTAGTGCTTTGAAACATTAGTGGTTTTGTGCTTTTCACAAATAGCAAGTTAGTTATATTTGTGGCTAATAGCTAGCAAGCCAGCTGATGAAACCTCTTAATTCACAAGTATACCTTAAAAATATCATAATCCTGTCAACTACAGTAAAACACATGATTAACTCATTAGGTAGCTATATCATAGTGACACATAAGTACAAAAAGACAAATGTGTTACAACCATGACCTCAAACAGTGTAGCTAGCATTAGCATTTTTACCTTTGATCGACTTCTTTATCTAATTATACAGCAGGGCTTCCAATGCTTGAATGTGAGACTCATGTCTCACTCACTTGACACTTTTCAGATGCTCTTACATCCATTTCTTACGTAGTGAAAAACAAATTCATAACTGATAACATCACAGTGCAAAAAGAGGACACTGACAGTGCACCGACAGACAAGACAGAGCAGCACAGCACAACAGCAGCAAGTTATACAGACCATCAGCATAAAAGCAAGAAATATACACAACTCTATTAGTGTGTAATTTATTCCCATGCATTCTCAGTCAGCGGCTCTTCTGGCAGCAGCACAGCGTCTCTCCCTCTCTTCTTGCGCCATAAATTTGAAATAGCCATTCTTCATAATCATTTCCTGCCCTGATCCACCCCATTATATATTGTTCTTGATGCATTCTTGGTTTTCATAGAACTTTCAATCTAACTAATCTAAACTAGTGCAGGTGGCTGTTTCTTGACCTAATCCAAGAGGTTAGGTGGTGTAGAAATGCAGGAATTTTATTTTAAATTACAAGGCACCCATGCTTGCAAGTGTTGTCTTTTTTCATGTGTGAGCGGTGGGGGTTGCTCACGGATTTCAATCACTGACCTCACAGATTTCAGTCATGTTAACTTGACAGGTACACAATGGTCATTTGTCTAATTTTATGAATTCATCAGGTGTTACTCAGGATCTGTTGGTGTAACACTGTACAGCCGACCTACATAGGAGTAAAGTTATTTCAGCACTAAACAAGGCCAGAGTGACATCCATTAACCACATATCATGCTCATTTTATTATGAACAAAAATAAGTACTTCTAAAATACCCCCCTCTCCCACACACGCACCCACACAGACACACAGGAACAAATCTCACTCTAAGCTTAAGTCAAAAGTTGGCAGCCCTATCATACAGTAGGCTATATCCAAGAAAAGCTTTTCCCATGTAACGCATCTGACAGTCCCAACAAAGATAATTTCAGTTGGTTTTTAGTAAGTGTAGTTTGAATCAACTCATCCTAAGTGGTATTAATGAATGGTAATATTTAACCATGAAAAAAACGGATAACCACACTGTCCGTCAGAAATCCCACCTGTGACAGTAAAGCACTACATTTTAGAGCATAGGTGCTTTTGTATATAGTCCCCATACACCTTCAGTCACATTTTAACTGCAGTGAAACAAATTTACTGTTATATCACAAACAGACTCATTACAGCAACCACAACCGTAGGTACAAAAAGATGTGTACAAGGACGGTCAGCCAGTAGTCTTACATAATATAAATTTTTTGTTGTTCAGTGGTTTCTGGCAGTATCACCCAAACAGAGTATATATTACTGTCTGAGTCTCTCCCCATCTCAATCCAGCCATGTGCTGAAACATTTTCCTCCTTTTTCTGTCTTGCGGTTCATGGGAAAGCTTGTATTTCCAGGAGATTTGTTTGAGGCTTCGAACAAACACTGGAAACACCTCAACTGGATTTGAAATTAAGCTGGAGCCTAATCAGAGACCGGTGGGCGAATGCACACAATCAGCAGAAAGTCCCACGAACCAGAGGCAAAAATGGCTGGGAAGGAAGGAGGAGATGTTTAGGCGCCATAAAGAATGCCAGATACTATCACAATTTTACAGAGTGATCCATTAAAATTTTTGGTTTGCGGATTTTATCCACACCAATAAAAACAGAACATCACAAATTCTTGGCCTTTGTAAACCTGTTTTGTTCTTAGACCTTCACACAAAACTAGCAAGCACTGGAAAGGGAACAGTAAACTACACTTTGTCCGTGTTGTCATCACAGTTCAGACTTTCTGCTGCCACCAGTCTGTAAGTCCCTCTGATAATACCAACAGAAGGTTTCCTGTGCTATTGCAGCCTCTGGCGCTTTTTATTATTTATATCCCCCCCAAATTTATTGACCATCTCTTAATTTCAACCCCGCTGCCACTGTAAACAAATTGGATGAAGTATGATAATATTATTTGACGGATTTGCTGCTATGGAAGTCCCTGTTTATGTCTCCTGCCAGAATGGTAGGAAAGATTTTCTCTGAGTCATCCAAGGTAAACAAGACAATTTAATGATTTTCCCAGGTAATTTCTTTTGGAGTGTGTTGTGAGGAGTAGCCAGGTTTAAAAGCAAAGTAATGTCAATGCATTGTTGGCTCGAAGCCTCATGTACTGAATGGTCAGTTCTTACCTGTTTGAGCACAAGACGAGAGTTTCAGTTAAGTTATTTCCTTCTGCATTATTCTAATTTGTGCCAATATTGTACATTTTAGAAATGATGAGAAACTTGTGTTTTTATCTATTTACAGAAAAAGTACAAAATTAAAATGTATAATAACATAATCGTATAATGGTTGTATTTTTATTTCTATGGCTCAATCATTCTCCTCACCTTTGGTGTCAATTTACTGCTAAAATAATTGCAGCTGGCGAATTTTTTTTTATAAAACTGACTCAACTGGTCATTCTTTCTTCCTGTTTTAACACTTTTTAACAAAACAATACTTATTTTATTATATTTTAGAACCATGCTGACATAGAAATGAGAGCTGTTTAGTGAATATTAAACTGGAGTCCTACATAGTTCTGCCTAGAGTGAAGAAAATGAAGAAGAAAAAAAATTAAATCAGCATCACTGGCTCTAATATCTTAACTGGACATCATGGATATACATCAGATCGCTATCACAAATACCCACGTTTCAGCCTCCAGGGCCCATCGCATGTCTGCACTTTTTATTGCACTTCGTGCTTGTGGTGCCTGTTTTTTGGTTTGGCATTCTCCATTTTTTCCAGCTATTTTCTCCAGCACAGGAGCATAAACTTAATATTAGCTAATGGCTGCATCTTCCTCTTTTACAGGGTATTGAGGAAAATATTCTGTGATTTAAAGCTTGAAATTTCCACCACACAGATACAGCACCTTTGGTCTAGTAATTTCTGCTTTTATCTCAGGATGTAGCTGTAAAACTGACTGCAATTTAATATGTTTGCTTGGTATTTATATCATCATTTTTAAGGAATCCTCCTCAGTGGCAGAGTTTAAAATGCATGCAATGATCATATCGGACATAATATTCACAGTGAGGGGTGTAGAACACAACTAGATGGCTTAGTTTGGCCTCAGTGCTTGGGAACTCTCGGGATTTCCAAAATGCTTGGTGCGTGAGTCTCTTTAAGAGTTTCTACAGATGTGTGAGATATATAATCCACTGTTGGCTTTGGGCATCATGTCACTTACCTCCTATCAAAACACCCCGTGCACCTCAGCACCGTTCAGCCAACAGTCAGACCTGATCCTGACCAGAACAGAGTGCACCAATCTCCCCTGACCATTTTCACACATTTTCATCCGGGCTGAGATCACTCGATCTGCATCGCTTTGCAGATGCTCAAAAGACTGTGGGCAAAAAGAATCCCTGTTGATTTGTCTCATTGCTGCCAAGATTCTGGTGAATGGAGGATGAAGGCAGCCGTCTTCATTCTTAAAGGAAACGTGTTAGAAGAAATCCTACACTTCTACCGTACAAAAGACTAATAAAGTGCATATAAATTCACTTTTTATAAATAAAAGCTTTGTCAATAACGCAACTCTGTCATTAAATTTTCCATGTTTCAAAGAAGTGAGGAGTCACTGGTTGCAAGAACAAATAAAAGGAAAAAATAATGTTTTCAACAGATTTTCATGTGGACAGTTAAGAGTTGCAGATGTGTTCAGTCCCTCTCTTTTTCCCTTTTTTTCCTCCTGTTTGGCTATCAGTCCTTAGCAATGACACGTGTGTGTTTGTGTTTGTGTGTGTGTGTGTGTGTGTGTGTGTGTGTGTGTGTGTGTGTGTGTGTTTCTGCGGCTGTGAACAGGGACCAGTGGGAGGATGATGGGAAATGAAGCAACTATTTGTCAGCTTTCCTCTTCAGTTTTAAAAGGTAACACTTGAGAAAACTTTCCCTATTTGTTGAACATGCTTCTGATGATTTAGATGGCAAGAAGTTATGTTGTTCACCTCATCGCTTCAGGCAGAACTGTATCAGTGATGAGCAGAAAGTTTGGCGGCTGTTGCTAATTACCCCTGAGGCCTCTGGAGCGCCTGGTATCTGCTGCTCCTCAGGTCTGTATTTTGTAGGTCAACGTTCTGAAGGGATGGAATATATTTCTATTTCATACCAAAGACAGCTTGAAGTATTTTCAGAATTCATGAAATCCAGACTCAATTTTTATTTGAAATAAATCATCACCAACTTTAGTGTTTTTCCTTTGGAATTCAATTATGTGAAACACACATCTGACCTGAGCATGCCATTAAGGGTGGATTGCACCATACAAGTAACAAGAATTCTTTGTAGCTTTTCCTGTAATATTATAAGGACACATCATAGTTGTCATGTGATACTTCCTAACTCCAGGGCTGGAGAAACTGTTAGGGGGGTGCTGGGGCAAAAATGAACTGTTGGCCTCTATTGACCCCTTACAGAAACATTCCTCCAATCCAGTCCAGTCCCAGACAGCAAACCAGTATTTCTAAACTGGAGTACTATTCTGCCCCAGGTAAGTTAGTTTGTTTCTTGAAGGAAATGTACCATTTAAGCATAATATCAACTGAAAGACAATATTTTAACACAGGGGCCCCCTCTTTAAGAAAGAACCCCAAGATCGAGTAAAAATGCAAGAGCCGACTCAGGATCCTTACTATGAATGGCAATGCCAGCATGTGGGTCAGTCAGTCGGTCAGTTGATCCAGACTGAAATATCTCAACAACAATTAGATGGATTGCCATGAAATTTTGTACAGATATTCATGATCCCCAGAAGATGAATCCTACTGACTTTTCCTCAAGTGCCACTATGAGGTTGACATTTGTGGTTTAGAGTGAAATGTCTCAACAACCATTATGGATATCCATGGAGATCCATGACATTTGGTACAGATTATCTCTCGACTTTTTTATCTAGCGCCCCCATCAGGACAATTTTTTTTCCAATACTTTGGTTGTCTAGTTGCAAGTAAGGGCCTCTGGTGCCCTAGGATAGTTGCATACTTTGAACAGCTGGTAATCCAGCCTTGTCTACCTTCAATGTTACTTCCAGTCATCAGTGATTTTAACATAAACTGGATGATCACATGTGACTTTATGGAGTTAAAAATCCTAAAAGTTTATTTAACCTTTTTTCATTTCCTGAAAAGTCATCAAATGTCATTGCAGCAGTAGCTTTTCATAATAAACTCTAACAGCTACCATAAAGAGGAAATCTGTCATTAAAATCATGGAGGCATTTAAGCAATAACTCTGACATGCAGCACTTGTAAATATACCTGTAATAACACAGTTAAAAGGAAGAGGTTTTCATTTCCTCACTTCTCAGATGTAACCAGTATAAAACTCCCATCAAGTTATCTTCTTTCAAGTTCAAACATGTTCTGTAAGAGATGCTGTGTTCTTCCACAGCCTCTGCAGGAAATAAAAAGTAGTACATCCATACCGAGCAAGAGAAACAGATAAAGAAGACCAGGGAAGGTGTTTCCAAAGGAGGGATTCCCTTCATCATAATGCTGACATGTGTTACTGTTTCACAACCTCTGGGAGTCCTGGCAGAGATGCCATGCACAGGTCATGGACGGTCAAATCCAAGATGGAGGAATGTGATGACAGCCATTTTTATTGCTCATTTCTTTGGATGCATGATGGGGATTTTAGAGCCTCTTCTAAAAGGAATAAAGCCTGAAAAAAATCTGTTGGCAGGCTTTAAGTATAGACATTTTGCGTCAAGAAGGGAGTTCATTGGTGAAAGGTGCAAAGTAGGACACGTATAGTGATGTCATGAAGGGGACTGTGGCGGTCTGCTCTCTGGCAGGTGCAAGTGGTGGATGCTTGTGAAACTAAACAGAACATCAAATTAAAGCCTAAATGTAATTATTGGTTTCCTTCCTTTTTATTTTCAGATGGTTATCGTGTGGTGAGCTTTCCTGCACAACTTTCCATTTGTTGTTCTTTCGGCTATGCTTGACGCATTTATTTTTGGCATCAGTTACAGAGACGGGCCCCCTGGCTTTCTCTGATTGCTGGCTGTCAGTCATCTAGTGACTTTAACGGGCTGTCTGCATGGGGATGAAGAGCCCCCACAACAAACACTGCTCTGCCTCTGCAGCTGAAACGCATGAGTAAACGAGCTGGGAGTCAACCTGAAATATAACTACTGTGATGTTTGTTGATTACAGTGTACAGAGCTTACAACAGGCCCCACACATTTGTACATGTTTAACTACATTTCCTCTTCTTTATGGTTTCCCATCTCAGACTTTGAATTTCACTTTCAATTGCAAGTGTGTAAAAAAACTGACACGTTCTAAAAATTCCAAAAACATATTTAACTGAAATCTTACCAACTTTGTCATCAAAGTAGGACTTATAGTTTTGGAAAAGATACTCTCTTGTTTTCCTACAGAGAGTGTGATGAGACGTTTGATACCACTTTGATACATGCACAATAAATATGCACCTACATTACCTTTGGACAGAGCTAAGCGAGCTGTTCCCCTCCATTTCCAGTGTTAATGCTAAGCTAACCTATTTTGTCTAACACTTGGCAAGTAAGCAAACAAGTGTCTTTCCCAAAAGTGTCGAACTGTTCTGTTAAGACAAGGTCTAACCTCTGCTAACATGCAAACAGGACTGTTTAAAATATTTTAATGAAGTAATATTTTGGCATGTGGTTACATTCACATCATTGACAATATATGATCTGACTTTAGAAAAAAAAAAAAAAATCTAATCTTCACAGGGTTTGGACACTGGGGAGAAGTTATCCTCTCTGGCATCAGATCATCTGTCTCTCTGCTGCCAGTGAAGCAAAGCATGAAGGAAATGGACCTTTTCCAAAAAGGAAAATATAAAAATATATTAATTCAACCCACATGCCATACAGCACATTCATTGCAGGCCTACAATTCTTTAATAAATGTGAGCAGCTCCGATTCGAGCTTAAATGAAACCTTGTGAAATTCATGGGGTTAATAAATTAATGTTGAAACATTTGTCAGTGAATCCCTGATCTGACTCTTTAGTGTATTTCTGGTAGATAAAATAAAGCTGCATTACAAATGAAGCAGTTGCAAATACTTCACTTGCAATTTATGTTGAGCCATGTGACGGTTTTTGTGTTTCGTGAGAAGGGGAGGACAAAAATACTTTTTCAACAAGGCCACCTATCTACTTCTGAACTGCAAAAGAAGTCAACTCTAATTTATTGTTCCAGAGAGGATCCTGGAAATGGCGTAACAACAGCAACAGACAGAACCAGACAGATCATAGTTTGGTCCCTTTACTAGAATTTTGTAGAAGCTGTTGAAGCTGGAAAATTCTTTAGAGATGCGTAGAGACACAGACAGACAGAGTATGATAGCAGCTGTTAATGAGGTTAACTGTTGCTTCATCTATGAAATGTTGGTTACTACACTAGTCTTTGAGTATGGGCACTTCCCATAATCTATCCCCCAGACTGATCGGAGGTGAGAAGTCTTATTTTAAATAGCCGTGAGGGCCCACATTCTTTCTGAGAAACAAAAATGATTTTCCCCTCCATGACAGGTTCATTACTATCCAAATGACTCTCGCATAATATTTGTCCAACACAAACCATCATAAATAACTTTAGATGGCACTGTCATCAAAAACTCCCTTATTCTCAGTCTGGTCTGGAATAACTCAACTTGTTATGCAATGGCATTAAGAAAACGGCTCCAAATTTCTGGCTGTATAAACCTTTCAGCAGCACACTTGGTACCCTCTCTCCCCTTCAGGCCACACTGATCTCTGTTTAAGATAATGTGTATTCTTCTTTACAGCTCAGCCAAGACATTTTCCCATTTAATACACATCACACGTCGAGTAATGGCAGATTGGGGGGAAAATAAAGACTTGATATGTTTTCTTAGCTGTCACAGAGAATTAGAAAATACATCTTTACTTGAACTTTTTCCAGTGGTGAATTATCAGTTACATTTAATGGACACTAAACTTTCTTCTTCAAAGGATAAGTTTAGGGTTGTTCTATATTTTTCTTACTGTCCACAAATCACTTTAAAAGACCAAAACCAACAATGTGTTAGTCCGTCTCTCAAAACTTGCTGATTTCATTACCCTGTCTGTGGCCTATTTAGTCTAATTGAAGACAGGAATCTTTCAAACAGACCACAAACATGTACTATCATTTTTAATAAGGGCTCAGTCATTTCCTAACATAGCCGGGCATTGTAGTTTTCAGCAAAGATTACTCATACTGGAGTACACAGTGTACTTGTTGTGGACTATTTTCAGCAGCAGATTAATGCCTATTTGGTGTTCTGGTGAGTATTTTCAGCAGCAGGAGGGGAAATATGGGATTGACTCAAAATAAATGAATGTTACTGTAATAAAGAAACATATCGACCAGTGCAACAGCATGGCTCATTCGTGTGTTTTTAATAGTTTTGGACCGCAATGGATTCCTATGACACAGAGGAAAAAGCTTTATAGGGCTTTGGTCACACAGGCAATACTTCTTAGAAGGATAATTTTATTGTTTGCTTTGGTCTTTTTCTTGGGAATTGTTTACACTAAGAAAAATGTAGATTGTTGGCAGCCTTATACTTTAAAGCCACCAACTGCTGTGGATAATAACAAATGGTAAATGCTTATATAGCATAGTCCAGTACCTTAACGGACAAAGCGTTTTACAATTTTTCCCTCTCATTCACCCATTCACACACAGCTGCCATGCAAGGCGCTGGTCTGATCATCGGGAACAACTTGGGGTTCAGTGTCTTGCTCAAGGACACTTCGACACATTGACAGGAAGAGCCGGGATCGACCCACTAACCCTGTGGTTAGTGGATGACCAGCTGTACCTCCTGAATCACAGCCGCCCCAATAAAAAGGAAGCACTCCTCTCTGGTCAAGGGCGTGAATTCAAACTTGATGCGAAGAGCACAGCAGCACACTTTGTGTACTTACATTTGGAGAAATTCTCCAGGCATTAATTACTCCATAAATCTGCACTGTGTAGTCAGTGTGGCTACTCTGCCATGATGATTCATGGCTGGACTTAGCGTTTGTTTTTCTTAGGCATAGTTATGGATTGATTAATAGCTTACCCACAGGCTTTAAAGGGAAATACTGCTGAATCTCAACTTTCAAATTACAACCAGTGACAGGAAGTAACAGGACAGAGTTTTTCCATCATTGTGATATCACACAAGCACGTAACTGTAAACCAGTCAATATCAGAATAAATGAAAACTCAGACAGTGTTTGTGATTGGTTTTAGGTGGTAGCTACAGGTTTCATTATCTAAATAGGACTAAATGTTACATTTTCATTCAATAAAATTGCCCTGCACTTGGCCACAAAAAAGGACGTGATGTCACGACACATGGCGGTTAATAAATATAGATCAGAGCCATCACAAACTGTAAACGGTGTATGAGATTGATGCTACAGTTTGTAGTCTGGTAATGTGATAATGCTCTAAATATGGTGATGAAAGATGCCAGAATAATAACCATCTCCATTTCCAAAAAGAGTGCATCAGTGTTTCCATCAGGAAACACATGAATTACAAGTGATGGAGAAATTCATGGTTTGTCGTTTGAGCTTTAATAGATTTGAATGAGAGACGGAGTGAATATTTGGAGGGTGAAAATATAATATGATGCTAACCTTAAAGTGATGCTCATTCAGTCTCAATTTAACTGTCAACGGCTTGCACTTGCAGTTCTGCTTCTCTGCTATATCTATGGACTCAATTCTATCTTTTTTAAGAATAGTCAATTAAAGGAAACTACAATACGATTTGTTATTTCATACAAATAGCCATGCTCTATATCAACCCCTAAAAACGTGTAAGCTCACCATCAACCTCATCCAGTTTCATAATTTTTTTTTTATTTGATCTTGTTTAAGAAGGACAAAACCATCTGAGGACAGGGAGCTAATTACATCTGGTTCAATGTGGAAATAATAACGAATGATTAATTCATTATTGCAAGATTTGCATGTGGAGAGCATTTAGCGGTTCCCAAATATGAATTCTCCAGGGACAGAATTAAAATACTGACAAAGTTGCTTCACACATGATCAGGGTCAGAGTATCCAAGTTCACAGCCAGTTAACGCCACAGTCACGGCTTAGTTTATAATTTTGTTATAAAAATATTGAGCTATTTTTGTTGAATATTCTGGGAAGTCAGTTTCTAAGTGTGTTTCTAGTTAGATGAGCGCAACCACAACTCAGTGATCTTTGAACACTATGCAACCAGCAACAGATTGTCACAGCTGAGTATGGTATTGAATAGTCTGTATGGTCTTCATAGACAAAGATATAATTCAATGGCTCAAAATCAAAGCACATGTAGTGCAATGCTTGCGTGAACATTCGTCATATAGCCAACGCTCCAAATGGTGGACTTGCTAAATGTCCCTGTGCTTTGTTCAAGTTATCCAGCTAGCTTCAGATTTCAAAAGCCCACTAATTCAATAAAGTGCTTCATGCCATGTTGTGTTACATGGATTGTTCTGCATCTGTTCCCATGTTCCCTAGACATCCATGGGAATTATTTCAGCACGACAATGGACAGACTAATGTGAAGAGCTGTGTACCTGCACTTCCTGAGCGGTATTTACTGAATGGACAAGCTGATGTGGACTTCAGTCCAGATGGTTGTTAAACAGTCACATCTGGATGGTTAAAAATACTGCATACATCCTTACAGCTGTAGCAGAGGAAGGGGGACATGCAACATCAATTACTGTAGCATTTGTACAGTAGATACATGGAACTGATTACATACATTTACAGTTACAATATTGCATTGCCAGTTACTAAATTAAAGGCCGATGGTGTTATGAAACTGTGGAATAATGAACACATTTCTCTTGCACTGGTGTCTAAATACAGTCTCTCAAATATTCACTGATGGTCAGCTCCAACGAATGTAAAAAGATAACTTGTTGTCAAATGTGCTCATTGTTTCCATATGAAGCAGCGTAGAATTTTTAAAATATAAATGTCTCTCTTCTCAGTGTAATTAAGCACAGATGAAACACTCTATGCTTCAACATTCACCAGCTCAAGGGATTTGTGATTCTCAGTCTTTGTTTAATGACAACTGACAGTCACAATCCCATCTAGCTGAAGCAAAACATTGGGGGATTGCAGCATTTTGTGTTTCCTCCTCCACCATCAACAACAACCTGCTTTGAGTTTATAACTGAAGACAGGCGAACAAGCTGAGGTCAGACACACTGGCAGAGGTGTAATGTGGAAAAGCTGAGTCCACTTCAAAAATGTAAAATTTTGCATCCAATGTGAAACCCGCAAATGGTTGATTTGTGATAAACAAGTTATGCATTAATGCACAATGCCCTTTTTCGCTCTCTGTCTCGCTGACGAACATGCAAACAGCCATGGATCACATCAGAGAGCAACCAAGCAGCGTGCACGTGAGGAGACACAAGCAGCTGAAACAACAAGATTCAGGTGTTTCGAGGAGTCATACGGCTTAATATGCAGACAGTTGAGTTGTTCTACACTGTTGACATCTCCTCCGTCCGGGCCTTGTAGAGAGAGAAGAGAAGAAGAATCATGATCAAAACAGATTAAAGGATGAGGGATGGGGAGAACTCAGAGCCCACCAACAAGGATGAAGTGGAACCATGTTTTCCTTATTACGTTCTCACGTTATCCCATCCAACATCTGCTGACAGCCATGTTGTGTTATATGCCAATATGCAATTCCAGAAGCACTGATAGAAATCACATGACGGGTTAGAGGTCTGGCATGTTTGTGGACATGCTGCTCATGGTGACACTGACGTTTTCTTTCCTGTGATGTGGCAAACGCTTGCTGTGTAAATTGTCGCAATGGGGAATGTGGTATAAAGTGGGTGCTGCTTTCAGAAAATGTACATATTATTACATATATTTATTTTTATTTTTTTTTAGCATTTTCCCCTTTATTGGATAGGAAAATATAGAGGCAGATAGGAAAGAAATGAAGAGAGACAGGGGTATCACATAGTGGATATGTGGTATGAGCCTTAACTATTCGGCTATCAAGACGCCCCATGATCATATAATTTTAGCAGAAGTGTTTCTCTCCTACTTTAACTTTATTGCTCCTGGATCTACTTTTATTACCATCTATTTTACAAACTTGCCACACACTGAAGCCTCTCAAAGACAAAAGATGTTGGAATATTAGCTTCTATAAGCAGCTGCACCAGCTTTTCGCAAGTTCAGTGTTTATTAAGTGGAGATTCACACATCTAGTTCTTACATAAAGATTAGTTGTTAACTGTTACATAACTAGGTTACTAAACCAACAGATAAAACTAATGTTAGCTGGATAATATATGGCCTGTTTCAATTGAAAAGAAATATGGTCAATATATTTGGCATGACACTTGATTATAAAGCTATTGTGTAAACTACTAAGATTTTAAATTCAACATACCTCTTAGTAAACATTATGCAAACAACATTTTGCATACAGTAAGTAGGATATTTTCCACATTCTAAATTACATGAATACTAAGTCTGAAAAACACATATTTCTTCCATGTATACACTTACAAACAAAATAAAGCAACACCTACATTTAAAAAGGATTAGTAGTTCAGTTCAATGCATCATTGCCCCCCTAAAACTGCAATTTTTGGAAGTTATGCTACAACTTGTGATGCTACAGTGACTTCCTGTTTACATAGTTTAGTATTTTGATTGGACAGGGCAACAGAGGTTTCCTAGCAACCAATGAACAACACAATAAAATCAAAAATTTAAAGGTGTAACCCAATCAAGTAAGTCAGTTTGAAACTGGCTAGTAGGTACTAAGAACCTAGGATGGACTTTGCACCCAAACTTAATGATGGATTTATGAATCCAGCTGTTTAAGTTCTCATTACTTCATTACAGACAATAGTCATAGCAATATTTTACTGTGTGCTTTTCAGCTACATCTAATTTGACTTGAATCACTTAGGAAATGTCATTTTATTGAATTGAAAAGAACATGTTACTCACTGCTACTCCTATAACAACAATGAGTCAGTTTGCTTGAGGCTTTACTTACTCCACATATCAGACAGAGGAAAAAATGATGTTGGGCACACTTGTTAAAGCCTGGTGTGCAACTGGCAAAACAGAGGGGATTGAAGTGTTTTGACACATACATTAAATTCATATTAAATCAAGTCCTGCCACTGTGCTGGATTATTTTCATAAATGTGACATCTTCAGGTGAAGCAGTCAAATAAATCTACATAAGTCTTTAAAAAAAATCCCTAATGTTAGTTTTTATGCAAACAACCTCTGAATAGAAATTTTTCGCTTCATTCTGCTTTTCAAAACAAGAAATGAACAGAGCTTGTTCTGAGTGAGCTATGCTCTCACTCTCTGCTCTGCAGTCAGTTCAACAGTTGTGAAGATCTGAAGTTAGGCTGAAATAGTATCAAAGACATTTGATCTGACAATTATTGTATCACCTTCCCACAGGGCCTCTCCTCAAGTGACTCTTTTAAATGCAATCCAAATGGCTAAGTACACAATGAAGGGTTTGCAAGTGCTTAGATCTGGTCTGCAAAATGGACTCTTACCATTGGAACTTCTGTGGTATGACTGTGAGGTATGAGGAGGGAATGAATTTAAACTCCTCTGACTGTCCTTTTAAAGTAAATGAGATTCATAAGATGTTTCGAAATTAAATCTTAAACACGTTGAGTTTTTAAGTACAGATTTCACTGCAGCGATGACATTATAATGATTTAATGGCAAGCCTACAAGTGCTCATCAGATGATTTATTTGGTCTGCCATGAAAACTTCTCTTGTTCTGTTCACATGTTGCCACATCTCGATGGATAAAAGATGGAGAGCTACTTTATACTCCCGCTGTGATCAAACAGTATGGCTTTGAGTGACAGGTTTGACTACACCAACTCCAAACATTTAGTGCATTTCAGCTTTGGGAGCTTAAAAATCAAATTTCACAATATCTCAGATTACAACATGACGGTTGTATCATCTGCTGAGTGATTGCATTTAATCTGCTTGTTTTGCTTTTATTGCCACAGCAGACATTTACCCAGCCATGTGCCCAGATGTGACCAATTACAATAAATACAGTTTATTGTTCTTAAGAGTGAGCACTCAAATTTGTTTTTCCTTATTTTTTATTTGCAATAAATAAGGCCTTCCCTTGTTTATTGCCCCTGGCTACTAATAAAAAGCTCCTACGGATTCAATGTGTGAAAATATTCATTAAGACCACAACAATATGAACAATAACAATATACTTTATTCATAAAAGGTCTGATAACTGTAGAGACAGCTATATATCTGTCCATTGAGAAACTTATTGTAATTGAATAGCAAAAGACCTTGGAGGCACATGCCCTTAGTATTCATACAAAGAACCACCACCACAACATAGCTTATTTTCTATAGCAAGTTATAAATCCTCTCTTTGTCGTGGAGAAATAGTTTTGGAGACCTTGAGAAACACTTGCCAATAATGTGAGAACAATCCACATTGCAGTTATTGTAATGTCTGTGGGTATCCACTCCCAAAATCACTACATTAGCTCCATTGTGTTAGTATATACAGTAAGAAATGCCTTGTCATTTAAGGAGGACAAGAAAATGGAAAGCTTACAGTCAGCAACTCATAAATCTTAAATATTGTATTTACATCCCAGCCCTTGAATGATTAAGTGAACATGGGAAGCAGTTTGGATGATTGTTGTTTGATTAACTCCACTTGCTAAGCTAATGGTGTTGGTAGATTATGTATAAAAGAGATCATTAGCAGTGTAAAGCTTCCTGACATGAAAGACCATATTGATACAAGACAGTGTATTTAGTCCATGTTCCCATGCATCCTGTTTCATGAACCTCCAGGGAGCTGAGGTATTTTCAGTTTGTGCTTTTTACTTGGAATGAGTTAAAGCAGAAAAAAGAAGTGATCACGTTTAACTAAAACTGCATACATAGACTTTTTAGGGGCACATGGGTGCTGTGCAACAAGCTCTAAACCAAGCAGCAACTACAACAGCTGGAGGCTAAAGCCAATGCAGATGCACATTTAAGTGCAATGCCACTGACGGCCACTAGATACTACCTCCCAAAAAATCTCTGGCTCCAGCTGACTCCCATTCAAAAGGTGCCAACTTCTCTCATTGAAGTCTCAATTGCAAAATTCAGGCCCTCTAATAAGTGTGCTGGTGGTCATTTTGGAAATTATTGGTCCATTGGTAAGATTTGAAGACTTATAGTAAGCTTTGAAGTCTGCCATGTGGGTGTTGATTGACAGTTGGCTCAACTGCTGCTCTCTCCAGCTCCAGGACTCACACTGAGTCAGACTATTGTTGCAATATGTCATTAAATTTAATGTTACTTGATTACGATAGCTGCCCTGTTAGCACAATTTAGCTAAAGTACCTAATGTTAACCCAAGTGTGCAGCACTCGGTGTTCCCAGTAAGCTAGCATTCGCTTTGGTCCGAGGTAGTGGGGTGTGTTTCCAAAGCATGAAAGGCAACACCCCACACTCCTTATCTGGAAGGTCCTGGCTCCAAACATAAAAGATGGCGCCGACCATGAGCTGCAGCTTCAAGCTTTATGGGTGACATCACACCTCGCTACATCAATCCTTATATACAGTCTATGCTTTAAGCACAACATTTATATATTACCTCACAAACTTGAGATGGCGCGTCACCAAACAGCTGCCTATTTACATACCTGGTGGAAAAAGAGCAACATTAGCATTCACTTTGAGTTATATTTCTGGCCATATATATGGCAAATGTAAGTCCAATATTCACTCCTCTTTTAGCTCTGTTTTTGTCTCCACCAACACCTGAGAGACATATCTGGCTCTGGATGATGAGAGCAGCAAAAGTGAATCAGAACAGTAAAGTTGCAGGCCGTAAAACCAAAACAATGAGCTCAAAGAGGCTAAAAAGCTCTGTAGGGAACTGCAGAGTAAGGTGATCATTCTCAGTGGTTTTGTCACTATGAGTTACTTCTTTCACATTACAGGTGGTTTTGGGGTCCATTAAAAATATGATATAGCAGCTTTAAAGAAGTATGTTGATTCAAAGAAAAGTTATTAATTTCAAAGGTCAATTCAGAATGCAGGTAGAGCTTGAATCACATTTCAAGTAAATATGTTAAAATCATCACAAATTCAAAATCCGGGATAAAAATAAGGGATAGAATAAGTGTATACAGCATCTATTGTTCTAGTAAACACCTAATTAACTTTAAATAGCGTGACATGCTAAATTTAGACCTTGAGGTTTGCCTTGGCATTACAATATGACCCCAAATAAAACATTTGATTTGAGACCATTAAATTCCAGGGGTTGCATGATTCTGTGAAAATGAGATGGGCTTTTATGTGGGTATGTGATGCCTATACAAAACAGGCAAGAGAGCAGCTGGACCTGCCATGTCCAGAGGAATGGAAAACCTCCCTCAGCAAGCCAAACCTCATGTATGGCCCGGATCCCCTGACTCCAGTGAGAAATTGTCTTTTTTAGATACTGAGGATCACCTTACATTCCCTCCATCCAAACCGCAACCCCGATGAATGAACATGCAAAAACTGATCCAAGAGCAGACGAAAGGAGCAACTTCTCTCTAGTCAATGAATTAACAGAACATAAAGAATTTTATTTTGCATCCGAGTGACTGCAAGCCACATGGAATCTGGTCCATTGCCCTCCAAGCATCTGCAACAGTTAACTAAATTGCTGGGCCGACAGAAACAGAGAGACATACATGGTGCAAATTTCAGGGTTTTTCTTCGCTCTGTGGATCAGGGATCACTAAAACCCCTTCCAGTGCCACAACTGAGAGCTGGATGGCCACAGATCTCTTTTGGTTTGGTTGCTTGTATGGATTGATGTCCCCTATATAGAAGCCAGTAAAAAGAGTAGGGGTTTCACTTTGGACATTATTACAGAGTTTGATAAATAAAGGGCGTTAGCACTGGTGTTTGGTTACTGGTATCATGACTCGATACTGGGAAGGAATTGTGGCTATATAATTGTCGCACATGACTAAACAGTGACACACTGCCATGGGAAATAGTTGACAGATGACTTCTGGAATTACTGCAATTCCTTTTTATCAGAATTTTTGCTCATATTTGGAGGATATTTGGAGGATCACTCAGTACAAAATTTTACCTTGATGTCATTCTCTGGGAAAAACAGCAAAGGCAAAAACTTTCTCATTTTTTGAGGAAGTTTCTGGAAAATGTTGCAACATCCAACATGTGATTGTTTAATTACATTCTAACAGCCTTGTTGCCTCTGTTCTCCAGGGCTTAATTAGACTGCGTGTTCTTGTTTACTACCCAAGAGCAGTGATCAGATTTGACACACACACACACACTATAATGGCTGTATTAGAAACAAACTCAATGACTAGACTATTGTGGTTGTGTTCAATCATTAACCAACTCACTGGTTGCCATTCATGTTCAGGCATGCAATCTGAAACTTGATGACATGTTGTTCATCCCTCTGGTACCCTCAACCACTCAAAGACCTGGCCAATTAAGAGTCATTAGAGGTATTTAAACTTATCACCGGACTATTTGGGGGAAGGGAGGGGTTATCCAAGCTTTAGTCTCAATGAGCTCGTAGGTATGTTGGGAATTTGGAGTAATGGATTCCACTCTCATCAGGAAGATTTAAAGAAGATTGCATCCTGAGGTTTATGTTTTGAATTTTTCTCAGAGAGATTGAAAAGTATATAAATTATAAATAAATGGCATACAGAAGAATACTAGGAAAAGATCCAAAGTTCCTTTTAAGGCCAGAAAGATGATCAAACCTCCTTAAAAATCAGGACATTTTACAGGAGTGACCTCATAAAGACAGTACATACACGATTCAAATTGTACACATTTGTGTGAGAACATATGAAGTAAATAAGGGAATCCTGTGGTTGTGTGTACATGTGTTTGTGTCTACAGCCATCTGTGACAGTATATGTATGTATGTTTGTGTGGGTGTATCCTGCAGCATCCAGATGCAGCAGATGTGTTTCAGGGGCACAGGCCTGTGGTATGGTTGAAGATGAGAGAGAAATACTCATCTGTTCACCCATCTATATACAAGACAGAGTGCAGTGTCCCACAGCTTTGAACTGAAACCCCCTGAGACAAGAGGATTAGGAAAATGGTTGATAAAAGACCCAGATTCACAGAGAACAAATGATAAAAGGCAAATTATCAGAGAGATCAGAGACATTTTGATTGAAAGCAATGGAGACTGTATGGAAGCAACATGAGATCAAAAGACTGTGAATGGAACTTTTTGCATATAAACATAGTCAAAAAAGCTCCCTGCCAGGGGTCCGACTAATGGTGAAAATGATTCATCCAAATGCCAGGTGATCACATCTGGGAATCTGCTCCAAAACAGCACTCTTTCCGAATTAAGCCGCAATCATCATTGAGGATCTAATGTTTTCATAATGCATTAAAAAAAATCCATGAGCGTTTGTGTGAGCTCTGTGTCAGCAGTTAGCTATTAAATATGCGTCCCCTGGTGTTTCAGTGATCCATCTTTTTGATAACCATCCTGACTTGGATAGCTAGCAGGGTCAATGCACAGTGAATGGGAATTTAAATGAATACCATCAGTATCATAAGCATGAGACATGACAAGGCACTTCTTTAACTGAAACTGTTAACATCCACTGAAGTGAAATTCACACTTAAGGTTGTCCATTGTTATGTCAAATGTGGTATCCATGTATGTCACCTATCAAGAATTTGGCTGCATTTCATTGTAATTTTTATGACGGAGATTTAAAGCAGTGGTGCAACCCAGCGGTTGGTTGAGGAGCCCTAAATGCACTTAATTTTATTGCGTGTAATAAAATGCATTCAAGTTAAATTCATATGAAACCAAATGACATAACTACCGTAGAAATGTTGGGAAGAATGAATCAGTTAATGCTGAAGTCTTTACAACCCAGTATTTCCAGTAATTCTCTGGTATTATAAGGAATACATTTTTCTTTATTCCATCTGTATGTATGCATCCTTTTTCTTGTCATAATATCTATGCCAGCTTTAAAAACAGCAACACAACTATAGTTGCTGCTGCATGATTGAAAAATCTTATCAAGTGATTAGGAGGGGACAAGACCAAAGTGAACTTCTTGCTCAGTCTGAGGAACTCTGAGGCTTCTAAGCAACTAACAGCAAAGTCTCTGTCATGCCTATATGTCACTCCACTCACTACATGCAAAATGTCAAAAACAAGATGTATTTGAATTCATTCACAATGGATCCTTGATATTAAATTATGCTTCTTAAAATCATTTACTGTGTTTTTATGAATCAATAACAAACATATATATACTTTGGTAAATGATCTCAGTGTTACAAATACTGTGAATGTAAATCAATGAACCCTTCCATAAACAAGCACCCCGGGTGGTCATTTGCCCTTGACAATTAAAGAATGTGATGAATTGGCATAAAAGTCAAAAAGGAGACACCTTCAGTTGAGACACCATTTATACTGTCTTCAACAACATTAAAGACAACTTTTCACACCACATCCACACCCTCAACAAACCAGAATTCCAACTTTTGTCTCACATGTTGACATCACTTCTCAAACAGACATGCCTATGGGTCAGCCTGAGCCTGGGGTGTTCGGGGGAGGTATTCTTGGAGGGGTCTGTAAACAGTAAGATAGCTGCATGTGTCTGTAGTTAAAGGTTGGAATATTTCACAGACTAGTAAGATTTTCAGACAAGGGTTCAGAGACTTGATATGTTATCAGAGGCTTTGATGCTATCTGAGCAGAACCCTCTGCATCTCTTTCTGAATGCTGAAGATGAACAGTGACACCTGCTGGTTAAATCCTCCCCTCCCCACCCGCACTGAAGGCCCACCATGTGTTCTCCTGGTCTAAATTTCACACCTCTGTTAACATGATAAGGGATAACTACACATCATCCCCATCATCATGAGCTTCTTGAGTACAGAAGTTTAAAACTGTGTCAAGACTTTGCAGAAAGTATTTATGGTGTAAAACTGACTTTTCAAGAACACCTTTTCAATGTTTTTGGGGTTCATACATGTAAATGCACAAAACTGCAAACCGAAATTCCCTGAAATGATTACACGCCTTTTTGTTCATAAATCAGACCACATATAAAAAAGAAGTCTGCTTGCCATTCCTCCATGCCCACGTAGGCCAGAATTGTTTTCTTTAAAAGTACATACATATGAACATGATATCTTGCAGCACTATTCCTTTTTGATGCTTTTACTCAAATTTACCAACTTTCATCCAGCATGTATGGATAAATAATCATAACCAGGAAGAGGAGAAGGTACAACTAAATGCTACAAAGTCAGTTGAACATGACCAAATGTCTTCAGAGTTGGTGATACATCTGTGATCTGTCTGCAGTTTTGTCGCTCCATATATCTATCCACACACTGACCGGCCTGGCTGCCCGCCTGTCTTTCCTCATGACATCATCCTTCACTGCTCGCTCTGGATCCTATTACTAGATCCAGGTCCTCTCCTCCTTCCCTGAGGAGTCTGCGATGTCTCTCCGTCTCTCTGCGCTCAGCTGATATTACCACCGTGTTGTTTACTTAATCAACTGGCTACATCTCTCCCCAGGCAGTCACTTTGACCCATGACCCCTTTAAAGGTTTAAGAAGCAAAGAATAACAAATAAAAGCCCTGTTAAGTAGTGCATTACTCACTGTGGCGTCCTGCCCTGCTTCTTGGTATTAGTGTAACCCTACATATGGAACGCAGTCAGACGGAGTGACTGCTCTTCTGGCTGGGTTCACTGTTCACATTGTGGCCCCTTTGTGGCTGACTGGCCACATGCATGACTAAAGAGAGACCGAATGTGTTGCTAATCTTCCAACTTTCCTTTATTTCTTAAAATACTAAATATTCTGCAGAGGTTTAAAGTCCCGGTATTGCGAAACAGCATTGACCCCTGAGTGTAATATACATAGTTTTGCAGATTCCTTCTTCAACTCCAGCTCTCCCTCCACCCTCAGAATATACTCAACATCTGTGTGTTGAACTTACGAGATCCTCCATAAAATGCCTCTGAGCAGTTCCTCTGTCTGGCTTGACCAAAAGCTTCAGTGAGTTTATTGACATCCTGCCTTAAGAGAGAAGAAAGGCTTAGCAGCTACAGTCTCTGCGTGGAGGCAAGCAGACTACAGACAGCCTCTGGTCACAGATTACAACAAATCCTCCACAGCTGAAATTATGGTGAACACACATTCTGACTGAATGATGCTAATTGCTTTTTTGTTTCCGAAACTGCAGCGTAGACTTTAGGCATGGCTTTGTTGAAGATTTGCTGTAATGTATGACAAAGCTGAACTCTTCCTGCAGCAAGCAGGAGTTCCAGGTCCTGAGGTTCTTTTGGCATTTCGGAGATATTGTTGTCCAACCAGAGCTGAAAGTTTGTCCTCAGACTCACATCAGTCATAGCAAGTAACATTAAATTACATGGATAAAAAGAGAACAAAATACAATATAAATAAATATAAATATTCAAATAACCTATAAAACCTATAAAGTGTGTGTTTCATCTCCGGTTTGCTGGTTTATACACTAAATTTGCCAAATCTTTGACAGTAACATAAAAAGAAATAATAAAAATGAGTTCCTTATTTTTTGTCCACATTAATTAAAAACAAACAAACTGCGGACCTATACCAGAGTTCCAAAACAGAGACCTCATCCCAGTACTGTATGCCTAAATAACTATCCTTGGGAAATTGTTCAAATGTGCCATCCCTAAAAAGTCTGTTATGACTTTTAATTCCTTAAAAGAAATGAAAGAAAATCAAAGTGCAAAAAGTTGTGGTTTTACAGGGGTTAAGTATCCTGGAGTCTTGTTGCCACCAAGTTGATATGCAATCCAGGAAGTCAATGCGCCCAGCCAAGAAATTGTCTGCTTGACCCCTGTAAAACTACAACTTGTTCTTTTTACACTGTTTTTTTTACACAAGTTAAACAAACAAGATATAACATGTATATTAGCAAACTTTAGAGGTGCTGGTAGGCGGATTTTGTCACCTTTGGATTGAGCCAGACCTGTTGTTACTGGTCTTTATACAAAGCTAAGCTAACCATTTAATGGCTCCAGTTTTTTATTAAACACACAGATATGAGAGTGATATGAATTATGAGAGTGGTGTTGATCTTCTTATCTAACTCTGCAAAAAAAGCAAAACTCCCAAAATGTCACACTATTCCTGTAAAATTGAGCCACTGAATGAGTCCCTCACTATGGATTGCTGAAAAAGTTTGTACATCCTACTATAAAGGTAAAATTGATCACATTATACAAGTGTTTGACCTGTGAGAAGTGGGGAAGTGGGTGAAGTGTCAGTCATGACTCGCCAGTCTGGGACAGTCTAAATTTTGTGGTGACCTGGTGCTTTAGGCTACAAATAACTCACAGAAGCCATTTCATGAGCTCATAATGATGCTTATACTGGCCAGAGCCAAATGAGGTCATGCTTTTAAGTAATGATCAGACCTGTTTCAGGCGACACCATTTCCTGCTAGATGGTAATTGTTTCTACACATATAATCAGTGGTGTCCCTGCACACAAAAACATTAGTTTCACACTGCTATTACATTCAAAAAGTCTCCTGCAGTATTATTCAGTTTTATCACAACTATAAAGATTGACACGACTGGGATATTATGAACCTGGGAAATGAACAACTTTCAGATGATAAGAGGAGAAACCTTGATAAAAGCTACAACAGAAAACACAAGTCGCAAATTCAATTCACAAATTCACTGGTCGAAAATATAAACTCTTTGGACCATGGTGATGTAATGTACATTTTATTGTATGTGTGTGTGTGTGTGTGTGTGTGTGTGTGTGTGTGTGTGTGTGTGTGTGTGTGTGTGTGCACGCTTGTGTGTGAGTCACCATCTGCGCACCTCTGAATCTTCTCTCCAACAGCCAATAAAATGGTCCAGCCTGAGAACCAGGCGTACTCCCACAACAAACGTGGGAAGAGGAGGAAGTGCTGAGTCGACACACTGTTGTATTGTTTTAGTGGAGAAATGTGATGACCGGAGAGATTTGTCGTGCTGAACCGGGGTTTGAGGGCCTGTTTTTAATGAGCGGAAAATGAAGCCTGGGAGCTGAATTTGCATGAGAGGCTTGGAAACTAATCATGAAGCCCAGTGGGCGCTGGAAAAGACAGAATCCTTGTGTTGTCCATAGTCAATGGAGGCTCAAATTCCCAAGATTAGCTACTCTCAACACACATTTTTGCACATGTATCGAGAAAGAGATGGTTACATGACTTCATTTGGTGCAGTGAATGCATCACTTTCCTTTAGGTAATTTTTATCATTTACACTTTTGTCATCAGCACCCTCCACTTAGGTTTGTTCACCATGTGTTAATTAAGTATGAGGTCACTCTTTTGGTAGACGGATTGTGTCAGAAGCAAAGATTGTTAATAGGGGAGTTTAACTGATGTCATGGCTTCACGTTTTTCCTGTTTTTTGCAAGAAAATAAGAAAACAACAGGCTGTTAATCTCATTATCACATTAGGATCATTAGGCCACATTTGGAGATAAGCAGCAGCTATTACTCAAAGCAAATTAATCCTGGTAACAAGCTGACCCCTATATCATAGCTAAACCTTCTAGCACAACATGGTAGGGTGCTTGGATCGTTTGAGGGGGATGACAGTTATTCACTAATTTGTTTTTTTATAATTTATGTTCAATTAAATGATAAACTAAGTTCTGTTATTGTGGGCAGATAGTAAACTACAAACAGAAGTGGACAGTGAAATATGGAAAATAAATGGACTGTTTCCAGATCTTGAGGTTTGGATATTGCACAGGAAGTCTGGAAAGTGTATTAAAAATACTGATATCCTTTGCTGACATGCAGCACATGCAACATTTTATGTTGTTTTATACAGTACTTGCTGTCATTTGATATAATACAATATTTCCTGTTGCGGAGAAGAATCTGTTTAGTTGACTGTAACACTGTCCTACCAGCCACTATCAACATACTTTACGCTGGGTTGAAAACTGCTCAAAATCAGTAAATCCAGTTAAGACGTTTTGGTCTGGAGTAAGTCCGGAATTCAAAATTGAGAATCTGAAGCTACATTTATGGTAGAGGAATGTAACTTCCTCTACCAGTTCAAGATATTTGGCCTTCTTACACTCGTGGACCTCCCCTATCCGGTCTTCCCAGGGGACTGTGAGTTCCAACATAACCACTTGCTCAGAACAGTCAGATGTTAAGACCAAATCTGGCCTGAGTGTCGTCCTTGCAATGTGTTCCGGAAACTTCAGCTGCTTCCCTTGGTCCACCTTCAGCTGCCAGTCACGAGCTGAGGCTTGCAGCCCAGTTGAGGCCCTGAACTCCCCTTGAGGTTTTTCTCCCACTCTGACAAAGGCGATGTTGTGCCTTGTTGGGAGCTGATGTTTGCTCTGTTGGATTCCGGTCCAAATGGTGTTAGCTACTGCCATCAGCACATGGTCATGGAGCCACCTGTACCTCCCCTCTCCGAAGGCTTTCGGGCAGCAGCTCAAGATGTGCTCCAAGGCACCTTTTTTCTGGGCACAGTGGGCTATTGGCTATTGGTATTGGCAAGACCACAGCAATGCAGGTTGGATGTGCTTGGAAGGACATCATACACTGACTGGATCAGAAACTTGAATCTTGCTCGTTCTGACTTCCAAAGTTCTGCCCAGGTGATCTTACCGGCAATTGTATGGTCCCTGCCATAGAGCCTACTAGGATGCCATGTCTCAGCCTCGCATCTGCCTGTTTGACTGCCTGCAGAGGAGGCTCGGTTGAGTCTCAATGAATTAACACCTTTCTGACTCTGGTGACCTTTAATTCCTCTGTCTAGCTGATGTTTTGCTCGAAGCCCTCCACAATGGTCATAAGCACTTCATATATCAGCCAGACCTATTGTAACATCATGATTAAACCAGAGCTTTGCTACAGTTTTGAATACAGTGGTTGAGAGAAATTACATTGACTTCCTCATCACTACACATGTGAATTATTTATGTCCCAGAATGGAGATTCTCAACATCCTACTCCCTGTAGCTGTCTCAGAGCACCCGTTTAATTAAATTATCAATAAATGAATAGGGACCAGATATTGTACAATCATCAGTTACTATACAGAGAAGCATCTGTGTGGTAAAACTATAGAGCCTGGCTAAGGTCAATTAAGTATAATGGAAAAGTAACGCACACCAAGGGTTGTAGTGAGGTGCTGATCACTGGAAATAGACTTGAGAGTGGGAAAAAAGTGTCACACACTCTGGCTCCATATGCATTTGTCTTTTACTCAGATGACGTTTTGGCCCTCAGGCCGTCTTCAAGATCAACAATCAAATGATCTTCATCAGCGGATGCAACTGCCATGGAATTTCAGATGTTCAAATTTCTTTTTTTTTTCTGAGTATTTTTACTTCTCTGGGAGTGTTTGCAATCTACAATTCCATGACAACTGGTAAAGCTCCATTTGAAGATGAAAATCATGTGATGTGATGGAAAGCCAGAACAGCTACTAAATGGACATTGTGGTGACATTGTTTTCCCAACTTCTGTTTCCAAGGTCAAGAATGAATAATATCAAAGTATTTTCCTTATTGATTATCAGTGTGCTATCTTCTTTAAAGCCTGTCCTTTCCGAGCTTAAATAAAACTGCAAATTTGCACTGTTTTACAATGAATCCCTTAGTGGAACCAACATGAGCAGTCACACAGAGTTCTAACAAATTCTTAGTTTAACCATACATGGACATTAAACTGGATGGTTCAAGTATTCCCCTTAATTTTCACTGCCAAAAAATGTTTAAACTAAAAATGTGGTTAAACAAGATGTGTAAACAACTCAACAACTCAACGAGCAGCTATTTAGCTATGTTACCACGTTCATTCCACCCACCTATAACTCCAGGAAGTGATTTTTCAGCCCATTTGAACTGTTGTAACACCCAGATACAAACACACACATACATAGCTCAAGCATCCTGTTTGTATCTGACACTGCTGAGCTGTTTCTGTTTAGTCTGGCATCTTTAAGATGGCCAAAAATGCAGAGAAAACTCAGACCACACTTGAAGAGAAGCACCAGAACTCTGTTTTAATTATAGTTCACTTCCTTGTTTTATCAAAACTGGAATCATTGTTTGCATGAGCTTTTGATTTAGATTTCATTCCTCAGACTTCGTTGATAGTCACCTTGCTTCCTAGAATAAATGTTAATTTGTCTACGCTGAAAATGACCACACCATTTCAGTCTGGAAATACTGGACATCAATTGCGACATTTTTATACCAAGAATAATGTTGTCTTGGCTTTTCTAGGGAAAAAAAAAATTCTTAGCTTTACAACCTGCAGCATGATGACATTAAATGTGTCATTACTAATTTGAAACGCAGGGCCTTATTATCACTCTCCTGTTGAGCAGCTTTGAGAGTAATTGTGATTTTATGGTAAGAGTTACTACTTCATAGAGCCCATTAAGGTGCATCCAACAGTTACCAAGTCCTGTGCTTTAAATGAAAAGGCTCAGTTGAGGTAAGCCTGTTTCTAAAGCTTCAGTCAAGTCAAAACCACAGTGAAGGAGAATCAAAATATTTTTCTATGAAATTAAGTCATACGTGCTCAAGAATGGCCTGCTCTCTGTCCACAGCTGGTATTTCAATCTGTTGTTTAAATCTTTACACAATAATGACATCAGCACCAACGTGTGTCATAACTCTTCTGCATACTGACAGGGATGGCAGAAATTTAGGACAAGAGGAAATCCTTTGACTTGATGTGCATCTGTTCAACAGTTCAGCTGAATGGATGAATGAGTGTGTTGCTGTGTTATCAGACAGCCAAGGACTTCTAATATTCTCATGTGGACAACTGAGACTGAGTGAGAACACTCGAAACTGTTTGATTATTGTCTTTAAGGAATGAATATTATATCAGTGGTGAAAACCCTTCATAAGTCTGCACTGCACCATTTTCTGTATATACAAAGAAACACCGTAGACATTAAGACATACAGAGAAGACTGATCTCAGAACCATACCATTTGGCAAGCCTTGGTCCTTGAGAACAAGTCATCTTATAGCATGAGATCTAATAGGACAATAAACTTGAATATTTCTCCTTTCTGTTTTGGTTCTTTACCGTTCTACTGTATCAGGGTGGCCCTCACTTCGGCCCTCTGGGGTCGTAGGGTCTGCTGACTTTCATAGCGCTTCAGAGCTCAAGTGGCATAACGACTTGGCCAGGCAAACACTCACCTGGGTGTTCTGCCAGAAAAGCAAGCGCTGATGTTAAGATTACTGTAAATGCGGTAAAAGTGTGGCCCCCGAGAGCTGTGAATAACCCATGTTCTGTAGTGCAAAGTATACTGTATAGTGGGCTCATACTGGGCTAGGCCTCTCTCTGTGGGTTTATAAAAGCAAATATAGGATGTTTAAAAGTAACATGGCCCACTTTTAACGCTACTTTGACATAGATGACAAACAATCATCAAAGTACTGGAGGATTATAATTTGCCTTGTTTATAAGACAATATATAGAAGATTTATTGTCACTGATACAGATAAAATCACAGCAAGTGTGGACAAAGAGAAACTGTTCTGATCGGTTTCTTTTTTGTGCTCATTGGACCCCATGTTTCACTTTTACTGCTGGTCAATGGGCGGAGAGGCTGACAGTCTGACTCACCAGAGACAAGATACAAATCACTCCCAGCCCCCTCCAACTCACAAACACACACACACTGATACATCCCTCCTCAGCTGTATTCTCCATGACCAGCGCACCAGCATGTGAGCCTTGTGGTTTGAAATGGAAAAAATGGTTCTAAATCAGAGAACCACAAATCACAGGCAGCCAAGCTCAGCTCCAACAATCACGTGTAGGCACGTTCGCATACACACCTCACAGACAGAGCTCCCTGGTTTATGTTCTCATCAATGTGTGTATCAAGATAGGGAAAGAGAAATAGTTGAGGGAGTGAGGCTATCCAATTAAGCAATTACAAGCTTTGGGGCCCAGATTTTCCATGACTTAATCTCAGCAGCTTCTAGTGTTCACCATGGAGGCTCCACAGCGTCTCCTGGAAAGAGGCCTGAGACAGGGAGATGGTGGTTTCTGATACAGATGGATGTCCATCCTCCAGTCCCCCAGGGTTCAGTGGTTCAGGCTTCCATCATACATCAGGAGAAGTCTAGACAACATAAAGGCTCTTACTATGCTGACAAGAAATGGAGGCCTCTGTTGCCCAGTGCTCCATCAATCTTCACTATCTTCTGTCTTCTCTAGCCTCACGTCTCTCTCCCATACATCCTTAACTGTACAGTACCTTTCTTTCCCCCCCATTCTTTCCTTCCAATTTTCTTTCTCTCTGCTTTCTCTCACTGCAGCAGCAATTAACTGTCTCGCTCTCAACAAAGTAAACTCTCTATGGAAAATTGCCTGTACAGCTTACCTGGATAACCAGGTTTGAGCAAGTTGGAAAACAGCCTGTCTGGGCAGGGTTATGTAATTCTTGGCATGACTGCCTCTCTCAGCTCATACCCACAGTGCAGGCTGTGGGCCGCATGGCACTGAGCTTGACCTGATCGACTATATTTCATGCCAGATTGTGCAAAGAGGAAGATAATGTCTGCTGTTGCTCACCTCTGCTTGATGTTTTCTGCATATGTTGGCTCCCCCAGCGCGGAAGGAGCGGCTGTAAAATCTATTTAGGTCAGAGCTATTACGTTTCAACCCTTGTTCCCTGTCTCAGCAGTTTAGGGGGTTCAGAGTGCCTTGACTCCATTTGTCTCCATCCAATAGATGTTTCTGCCTTATGTATGGTACATAGTTTACAGGAAACAAGGAGGACAGTCTTCACAATGATACAACACAGAAAAGAAAATGGAAACTTTTTTTCTTAATTTTAAATATCAGAGGAAGTTTGCTCAGCATGTGTGTTCTTTTTAAGTAACACCTTCTTGACATTCGTCAAGTTCCACACATCCACACTGACTGTTTGTCACCACTGAGCATATTGACTCGAGAAATCTGGGGTGAAGCACCTTTTATGATGGACCCTTTAACAAAAATTGATTGGATAGGAAAACTTAAAAGGAATAGCTTGAAATTTTGGGAAATACGCTTATTTGTTTTCTTGCCAAGAGTGAGATAAGATCGATACCACTCAACTCTCATATCTGTAAGGTAGCTTAGCTTAGCATAAAGACTGGAAACAGGGGGAACAGCTAGCCTGGTTCTGTCCAAAGGGGAAAAAAACCCATCTTCCTGCCAATGTTCTCATTACATGTATCTTGTTTGTTTAATCTGTACAAAAACCAAAGTGTAAAAATAATACAGGGTTTTACAGGGAATTATGTCCTGCACTCTTTTTTGGCCAGTTGCAGTGATTTCCTGGAGTCACCGGTGATTTCCTAGCAACACAGTGATAACACACAAGTAATCCCCCTGTAACACAATTGTAACAGAGCCAGGCTAGCTGTTTTCCTCTGTTTCCAGTCTTTATGCTAAGCTACCGTACATATGAGAATGGTACCGATCCTCTCATCCAACACTCAACAAGAAAGCAAATAAATGACAAACTATTTTCTTGAAGTTATGCAGTACCTTCCTGGACCTTTAGTCATCACTGGTGTATTTTTGATTATTTCTTGGTACTCAACTACTGAGAAATAAATTACATCATAAATATAATACAGCTTACCTCTACTTTTTCTCTGACAAATTATTTCCATTTATAGCCAAGTATACAATGCATCACATAACAAATCATCACTTACCATAATTTGCCACAATACTAGAATACCGTCATGGATATCTTGTGCCCAAGCACTGAACTGTAATGATTTCCATCTCACTTATTCCAAGTGAAAAATCCTTTCAATGTGTTCTTGTGTGTGTATTCATATACAGTGTGCCGTGAATCAAATGTGTGTGCATGGATGTGCTGGACTGGACGTGTTTCCAGGTATACATAGGCAGCTACACAAAACCAATGCTGGAGAAGATCCATGGCAGCAGATGACTGTCCAGCCTCATGTGGACCTCAGATGTTTGAAGTGAGCTTTTAGAAAAGGAAAATTCCACAGAGTAAAAACAATAACTCAACATGCACTGCAGCAGGCTGACATTGAATGGTATGGTATGAACACATCAAAAGTCGTCAATAGGGAACAATATGGCTGACAGTTGTGTCAGTGAAGACTTCAGCAGACAGGTCATTTCAGATGTGGAGAATGAGGGCACGGAGGGGTTATGGTACTAGTGTATACTTGGGACCATCCATCTTGGGAAAACAGAGATATAAATGGTCCTGATTCAAGTGTGGGGTCTCCCTGTCAACATTAAGGGGCTTTAGATTAACAGCATTACCCTGGCTAACAAGCATGCATGAAGTCATGATGACAATGATGGCATTTAGATAATGTCTAGGTCTATGATAAGCAGTCCAAATCATCCCTTTATTTTACTTTTATGCTCTGTTACCACTGTGAAAGTAGAGTCAGAAGACAAAGCTGCCTAATAGATTAAAAGAAGCAGCTAGCTTGGCTCTGTCCAAAACAAATATGTCCAAAATAAAAATCCACCCACCACCACCTACAAAGGTCACTTAACACATAATCTCAGCTTGCTAGCTGGCAACCTCACGGTGATGAAAAGACTTAAGGAAGTCACCGTTTCCCAGCCAAGATATAGTCCGGCTCAAGCTAACCATCTCCTGTCAAACCATTCCTATACATCATTAAAAGCGTATACCAGTACTTTTGCATGTTTCTGCCCATTTGGTACAAATAATGAGTATTTTACATCACTGTAATCATTTTGTAAACAATTCTGCCATGTTTTAGAGCGTTAAATGTATTTTATCTACTGTTTAATGCATCAATTGGTTATCCATTCAATTCTGCATAATATTAGTTCATTATTGTTACAAAGTGATGCAGTGCAGACTTTTCACATCAATCTGCACTGAAACTGCACCACACAATGATAATGTGAAACTAACAAAAACTAATGCAGACTCAATGTTCAGTGGGGTGGATTACACAACTCAAGCCAGCAAGTTTAAAGAGTCTGCTAACTGAGTCTCATAAATGAATGGAAACCTGTGGCTGCTTGGAATGGTAGTAAAAATACATCGAAAACTTTAAAACTATATTGCATGCAGTCAAAATTGACCAGCAAATGCAAAGTGTGAAGTACATAATTTGTGGTAAAAGAGCTAACACTGTGTGCAAACAGAAAGGTGTGAGTAGCAACATCAGTCATCAGTATTTATATTTACTTTCCCTGGAATATAACATGTATATATCGTAGCAGATACTGTATCACACATCATGTTACTGTGCATGTACTTCAGGTAGGTGACTGAAGAGATGTGTGTGGTGCAGCAGTACTGAGAAATCATTCTTTTTTTGGCTCTGCAGCCTACAGCGGTCCATTAGCCCTCACTTGGTTTCCTTCCAGACCGTCACATATGTCGTCCTGACAGACATTCCTGTTCTGTCTGCCGCAGCAAGAGTTCAGCTTGTCTCCAAACACTATGAGACTGACAGGGAGGATTTACAATTAATTGTACGAATCAAGAGCAGATTGGGTGTGTTCCCCTGAGGTGTTTGATGTGTCAGCCGCCTTCACATGGGTGGAGTGCTTGTTCACTCATTCATACAGTACATGTATATACAGATGCTGTCTGGAAATACCGTAGATGTCACAAAGCGGCAGCACACCTTCAAAAGAATAACACAATGGTTGAAACTCAGATGTGGGAATTTTGTATGACTGTATGGGTGCAGAATTATACTGTGTCTGTGTGTACATCTGGGGTAACATATCACATGCAGCCATTGCCAAAAATCCTATACGATTTTCCCTTGTTAATAAGCAACAATCCTGCATAAGTACTGTATAAACTTCTCATATTGCCTTACCAGTAGAAAACAGAAAATACATCATCCATGTTTATAAATACAATGGCATTCGGTGCACAAGAACAGTCTAAATCTTTAACAGATCAAGTGTTTATGCTATCAATAAATACATTTTAATGGGACAGAAAATCTGAGTTGTTTAAAAGGATCATGGAAATCATTACAAGCTCCATTAACGGTTGGAAAAACTGAACTGGATAGACTCTTAAATTCAAAAAATTCTAAGAAATGTCCTAGTTTCTCAATGTTGCTGCTGGGTCTTTACATGACAAAAGGAGCAGTGTGACCTCATTCACTAGACTGAGACCAGGGTCCAGGCTGTAAAGTTTATGAGCCCATGACTGTGAGGGTGAACAACTTGAATTCCAGCTTGAGGTGACTGTGTAAGTTAAATTCAGTTTATGCATTCTGATTACATGAACGTTACATCTGAACAAGTAAAATATATTTGTAAAGGGGAAGTTTCAAGGCTGCATGCTTTTTATGGTCTGGATTTATAACCTGCTGACACAATATCACATCTCTGAATGCCATGGCTGAGTGTAGACCTAATAACATGTACACACACAAATACATCCTTGCTCATTAATGGTAATGGAGTGGCAACGGTTTACACCTGGAAGAGTTAGCTTTGGTTATCTTGCCTGTGTCTACCCATGGTGCTTCCCTATAACTCTGTCACTCATGATATTGTAGTGGGCCTAAAGTGGCTCGCAGCCTAGTAGCAAAATGGAAATATTATGCTTCTGAGTTTTATACCATCTGCCCTCCTGCAAAACTCTTTAAACTGTGACAGGAAATATTTAGACAACAAGATCAGCTCTGTTGAAATCACAGGACAGATGGGACCAGACAGAGCTGTGGGCAGATAAAGAGAAACAGAGGAACAGACTATGGCATGGTAATTGTCCCATTATTGTATCATGATAATGTTTTACTACACATACAGCAAGGCATATTAGTCTGCAAAAAGATGATTCTTTTTTAAAAACATTGTAAATAGACATTATCAGAGCTGTGTCCTTTAAGTTCTGACTTAAGCTTCAATTGTTTCCTTATTACTTACTTGTAGCCTTTCAGTTCCTTTCTTGTCATGAAAATTGTTTGTGATCTTAAAGGGGTACTCCAGTAATTTATTATTTGCACTTCCATAAAGTTGAGGGAATTGGGAGTAACAAATTTCAAAAAGAATGGTCAAAGATGGTGCAGCAGAGGCTGAGACAACCTGAGTTCAGCACCAAATAACTGGATCCTAGATTTCCCATAATGCAAAAGCCCACGTCCCAGTTTGTAATGCAGGCTTTCCTTTAAAGAATTGTTAGTCTTTAGGCCCCTTGATGCCATTTCTAGGGTTACGTTTTAGACTTACTGTAGAAAGCTCCTCCAGTGCTGCAGATGTCAATATACAACTGTTTTCCCAATAAATCAGTCTTGATGTATAAAATTTGTGAAGTGCTGTTTTAATTTTTCTTTATTATTATTTATGATCTATAAATATGTATAACTGGTAGGGGCCATTTTTCACAATAAGAATCAATCGAACAAATAGAAAGATGATGTCAAAACAAAGTTTTGTGGCATCTTGGAAAATCAAAATGATTTTCCTTGATAAATAATATGTTTTAGACAATAAATATTTATGTTTATACTCTAGCCTTAGTTATATTGATCAGTATAAAGAAATTTTGCATACTATATTTAGCTTTCTCATTGTTAAAGGTATACTATGCAGGAATTTCCTAAAAAACAATACTCATAAAATGTATAGACTTATACAAAAGTAATCCCTCTCAATCATCATATATGACCCACTAGAAGTGTGTGGTCTATCGACACAGACCCTGCCCTCTGCCTGTATTTTCTCATTTTCTCATTATTTTGCTGTGTCCGGGACACTTCTGGGCTGCAACCTTTGGGCAGTGGGTGTATAGCCACCAGCCAGCAATAGCACGCAGGGTGCGAGTGTATAAAAACATGGTGACCAGGTGCCAGATGATTGGTGCTAGACTGGATCAGCCAGAGGGACGATTTGTGAAATGCTCACGAGATTTGTACGCCTTGTGTTTCTTTATTGTGCACGTAACCCAAACCATTACCCTAACCCTAACCACACTTGAGAGCTCAACCCTCCGGCTGACCCAACCTAGCATTTACCGTGACAGATCATAAGCATGCATCCAAGAGGAAGCTACGAAAATGGCAGACACAGGACCAATGTTCTTCTTTTTCAACAGTTATTTGATGAATTGCTCATACAACTGTCTCCCTTACTGCTGGATTTTGTTGCACTTATGGCAGCAAGCAGTTGTAGTCAACTCGGGTAAAGTCCATTTAATTGTGTCCTCTGTGGACTCTGTGCTATGCAGCACAGAGCTCATTCCATTCACCCTGAACAGTGTTGAAATTAAAAGATATTTTATTATCAATGCATGTCTATGTTTGGTTTGCAGTGGAACAAAACAAAAAGTTGTGAAAATAACTGAATCCATGCTTATTCTACAAAGAAATTTTAAAATAGCCTGGACAACATTATTGGTACCCTTTAGAAGTTGTAAGAAATAATTGATTTGTAGTGATACTATTGTGTTCTAATTAGTATTACAAGTGTTTTCAATCTTATAATCACTCATGCAGCCAGTTTAAAGGGAGAAAATTACTCACTCTTCTGTTTTGTGCCACTATGTGCATTGCATTGAACATTGAAAACAGAAGGAAAACTAGAGAGTGGTCTGAAGACATTAGAAAAAAAGGTAATAGCCAAGCATGGTCAACGTAAAGATTACACGACCATCTCCAAAAAGCTTGACATTCCTGTGACCACTGTTGCCAATATTATTAAGGGGTTTAAGGCAGAAGGAACTGTAGCCAACATCTCTGAATGTGGTCACAAAAGGAAAATTGGCCCGAGATTGAACCGAAGGATTGTTCAAATGGTCGGGAAAGAACCTAGGAAAACTTCAATACAGATCCAAGCTGATCTTCAAGTTCAACATACAATAGTTTCAGTCACACCATCCATCACTGTCTGAATGAAAATGGGCTCCTTGGTAGAAGACCCAGGAAGACCCCACTTCTAAGAAGGAGACACAAAAAAAAACAGATTGGACTTTGCCAAAATGCATATTGACAAGCCACAGTCCTTCTGGGAGAATGTGCTTGGGACTGATGAAACAAAATAAGAGCTTCAGTGCTCAGTGATGTTTTGGGGTTGTTTTACTGCCTCAGGCACTGGGTGCCTTGAATCTGTGCAGGGCACAATGAAATCAGAGGACTATCAAGGCATTTTGGAATCAAACATACAGCCCAGTGTCAGAAAGTTGAGTCTTAGTCGCAGGTCATGGGTCTTCAAACAGGATAATGACCCCAAACATACATCAAAAAGCACCCAAGAGTGGATGAGAAGAAAACATTGGACCGTTCTGAAGTGGCCTGCTATGGGTCCTGATATGAATCCCATTGAACATCTGTGGAAAGAGCTGAAACTTGCAGATGGGAGACGGCACCCATCAAACCTGAGACAACTGGAGCAGTTTGCTTAAGAAGAATGGGCCGAACTACCAGTGGAGAAGTGTAGGAACCTTATTCAGAGTTACAGAAAGTGCTTGACTGCAGTTATTGCCTCCAAGGGCTGTGCTACAAAATATTAAGCTAAGGGTACCATGCCATTTTCATTTGTTTTATTGTATAATATGTTAAGTTGTAAATAAAAAGCAAAGTTTCAGTTATATTCAATGTGAAATAAAAATTGATGGATACCCTATACTTCTGTCAGTTTCAACTTAATACAGAGAAAATTTTGTTTTTTTTTTAAAAAAGGTGGAAGGGTACCGATATTTTCGGCCATGTCTGTATACTATGCAGAATTTTTCTAAAAAACAATGTATAGACTCATACAAAAGTAATCCCTCTCAATCATCACATATGGCCCACTAGAAGTGTGTGGTGAACCTACACAGACCCTGCCCTCTGCTTGTATTTTCTTATTTTCTCATTATTTTGCTGTGTATGGGACACCTCTGGACTGCAACCTTTGGGCAGTGGGTATGTAGCCACCAGCCAATAACAGCATGCAGGGTGTGAGTGTATAAAAACATAGTGACCATCCAACCTAGCATTTACCCTGCCAGATTGCAAGCATGCATCCAAGAAGAAGCTAGGATGCCAATGTTCTGCTCCTTCAACAGTTGTTTGATAAATTGCTCATACAACTGTCTCCTTTATTGCTGGATTTTGTTGCACTTACAGCAGCAAGCAGTCGTAGTTGACTCTAGTAAAGTCCATTTCATTCTGTCTTCTGTGGACTCTGTGCTCTGCAGCAGACTGCTGTCCATGGAGTTCAGCCCTGCCCTCGTGCATACAGACACAGAGAGCAGAGGAGAGAGACGTTGAGCCAGGGAGGAGAGGCCAACTTTAAATGTTGTGTTTACAAACAGTAACTGACAAATCCTGCATACTATGCCTTTAACTTTAAGTTTCAGTGGCATTCATAGTACTAACTTCTGACATTGCAAGTTGTATAATTTCCTGTTTATATAACATGGCAAAGTACAGAAGCTACCTACAAAAACTGCATACTATAAAGGTTAGTATACAGTACATACTGCAGTCACCGCCATGAGGTCTGAAGGATAATTTGAATCAGGTGGAAAACCATCACCACATCACCTTGCTGTTAATTTGATCTTATTCCAATACAATATTTCTCCTCCCTCAAATCTGTGATTTATAATACAATGTCAGAGCAGGCTTTCATCCTCTGATAAAGTTGAATTAATGAGCTGCTGCCAGACGAGACACGGTAGCTCATATCTTATTCTGTACACTCCACCTCAACTGTGACTCAGGTATTTCCAGCAGCATTCAGGTCCACCATTAAAGTGTTCATTATCCTCGAGCCATACGTCAGTGGAATAACAGGGCAGGAGCGTTTATTTGCACAGCTCCCTCCATTCATCAATCCCGTGATCCTTGCTACTGCATGAACCCTCATGTCACATGTGTTTAACTGAGGGAAGCAAGGGCCTGTGTGTTTTCTCCATGTAGAGTAATCAAAGCAGTTGATCACACGAATCCAGACGACTCAGACAGTGTTTGGGTCCCAATCAGACTTCAGGAACTCCCACTCCTTCTGTGGTTTAGACACATAATAATCCCTTGTCAGTCAGATATGTCTGTGCTTTCATAAGTCTCCCCCTGCCATTCACATACATAAATAATCTTGCTATGATTTCCTCTTCTTCTTTTTTGTCTGTCCAACTCTCCCTTATGTCCGCATACAGTACAAACACATTCACCAATACACATACAGGAGCAGTGGTGTAAACCTATTTCCACCTGTTCCTGATTACTCTAATTGGCCAGTGAGGTTGAGGAAATGTGTGACAGCTGAATCTGGGGTAGAAAAACTGACCCTGGTGAAAAATGAGTGGAAAACTAGACGAGCACCTAGGTGAGAAAGTCATAGCGGCATTTGGAGTCAGGGTTTGCACCCTGTGTGTATGTGTGCAAGTTAAGTTTAGTCTGTCCCCTACTGTGAATCATTCATTCTCTCAATCATTCTTTAACACACACATACACACAAATTCAACAGAACCCCAAAGCCTGACTCACTGAGTCATTCCAAACAGTGTGAGTTTGGTTAAACGGAGCACAGAGGCGATGATTCAATGGACCATCCTGAAACCAGAATAAATCAATCACACTCCAAGAGCTGGTATCAATGAAGCCTTTTCCCATTGATGCCCTTTCAACACAATGGAAATGGCTTCATTCTGCTGAAGTGGACCTCAATGGGGCTTTAAAGGAAACATACATAAGGAAACATACATGGAATTGCAATGGAAATAGCTGTGAAATATGTGAGGAAGAGAAATGAAGAGTGTTGGAGAAAGCCACAACTGTTTGGTATTCAGCTCTGATCCAGAACTGTATCCTACATTTCACAATCCTGCATGGCTGTCTGTCAGACTTTGGACATTTTTGTCATAGATCTGCACATGAAATTTGTCATGGGAAGAATGCTGATAATAAAACACATTGAATTGAGAGAAATCTAGCTAGGGCAAAAATGAAAAAATGAAAAATGAAAATAACAAAAAACGTGATTTATTCCTACAGAGAGAGGTCTCTTCCATTAAACTCTATATAAACCATGTAAAATTAAAGATGGCACTGGACTGCTTCTTTGCTCACTGACTGCATTGCTGCTCTGCAGAAGAAACCTCAATGCTGCCACAGGTGGACAGAAGATGTCTGATTGAGATTACTGTGTAATCACTATATAGCTGCAATATAGCTTTCAGGCATCAACCAACTTACCGGTCTGCTGCGGAGCAACACTCCAATCAATGGGCAAGGAAGCAGTCCTGCACCATCTTTGTTTTCACTTGGTGTGTTTATACTACATACTATTTTCACACAGTACTATATAAAACAGTCTTTACAGTAAACTATTATTTGCTATTAGAATACAAGAAATCGTTCTAAACTGTTTTGTACTAACAGGAATTGATTAATACTTGTATTGTCATTCAAACTGTGCCTTTAAAAATGCCACAACACAATTTGAAAATAAACTTTACTAAGAGACAGCAAAATATCTTTATAAAACTTGAATAGTCATTTTTTTTGTTTCTGAAGTGTTCCTGGAGCTGTTTCACCACCATCCACAATTACTTTAAATTTTTTGCAGCTGTGAGCAGTTCCTCCATTTCCTTTGAGCATTACATTGTGGGAGAATAGTGCACATCAACAGTATACTCAAAGAAGAAGACTTCAGAATACTTTTTTTGGGTCACTTTTTCAGTCCATACTCAAAACCTGCTAGAATATAGTATGTAGTATGGATTTAGGACACATCTATTAACTTTATTGGAGAAGACCTGGAAGAGGAAGAGGAGGAAGAGACCTGTGTCTGTTGGAATAAATTGTGTTTTTTGTTAACTTTAACCTGTCTGAGGTTGTTTTTTCCCAGCTTCAAGGTCGCAAAGAAACTTTCCTACCATCCAGTGAATTCGTATTTTCAACATTCTTCCACTAACAGATTTTACGAGCGGATCTGTGACTGAAATTTCCAAGTTCTGGGAGATAGTGATACTAAAAGTATCCCAATCCAAGGGAAATACTCTACTCTAAATGTACCTAATCTGAGTGAAGCAACAAGCATGCTGTACGGTAATTCCCCTTGAATGCTAGCAGAGCCCTTCTTATCTGATATGTGAGAAATATTAAGTACTCTCATGAGCATACAGTAGCAATCAGCAGAGTACGAGTGACAAGTGTCAGGCTATGATTTCTGTACTGTACACCTGCATGAATATGCTTGGATGTTACTAGCCACACAACATTGAATGAGCCGATGTTTGCGAAGTATATACTGTATAAAACAACTGATACTAAACAACAACTACAAGCACTACTTCAGTGCTCTGCTTGAACAAATGCTATGTTTCATCACATGTTTTTGGATCTGGGCTCTGTGGTGTTATGTCTCATTGGGCTTGTATCAACTGATAGAAATAACAGTGATTCAGATACAATCACATGTATCTGGAGGACTGCTGACACACCAAGAGACAGTGACTCAGATAAACAAATAGCATACACCTGCACATACACAGACACTAATCATCCAAATATGGTCTGCGGTTGTGACGAAGAATGAACCAGACTCCTTGAGTTTGGGATCATCTCTACTGGAGAGGATCATAGCATAGTGATAATGTTAGGGATGGCTTCTCTCAAGTAAGATGACTGAGTGGGCCTTCAGCTCTGTTTTGTTTCCCTGGAGTCCCCTTTGTCTGGGATGGATTCGTCTCCCGCCTCTAGCAGGACTGTCTGGGCCAGCCTGCATAGGGTCACCTGGGGGTTGTGTAAATACACACTCACTCTGGGTGGGATGGAAGCTCAAAGGGATTTTCCATGACTCGCCCCGGTGAATGGAGCGTGCCTTGCCAAACAAACGCATCATCTTCTTCCCAATGGCCGACATAGGGAGTCATTTAGGTAGCATCACCGGGGAGTTGGAAGTTTTCCCTTCGATTCATCTTTGTTGATGCTGCCACCCTCAATTTTTGTCATGACACCAACAGCATTGGGTTCCCATATGATGTGGTTATTTGTTGTGATGGTGATTCTTTCCTACTGATGTCATCTGGAGCAGGGCCATGGGGAGCAATTTCATATCTCTGTTTTTGGAATAAATGTTTTACTGAAATAAAGCACACAACTTGCCAGAAGCACTTCATCTAACCTACCCTACATGACTGTGGTTACAGAACGTAAACTATACAGTCTTTATTACGCAATTTATCATTATAATATTCTAACATATCATGCCAAGTATTGCTAAGTATTGAAAGTTACAAGGGTACTACACTATACACAGAAAAATACAGAGCTTTATTTGAACTTTCCTTTTTGATGAGTGTGTTTGATCAAATCTATTCAACAAGAGACAGATTTCTTTGAGTAATGCAATACATCCCATTTTGACGATCCATCTGCAAAACCTGCTGTCAATATGAATTGCTCATTTGAAAAAAAACACACTTCATTTTGCCATCTGTCACAGTGAGTCCAACAACAATACGGCATGTTTCACTAATGGCTCCCACCAGGAGATGAAACTCATAAATAATCATATCCCTCAGTTTGTTTACCCCTTCTGCATCTCCTGGGTGACAGGCTTGCTTCCAACATTATTCCTCTCACAGCCACATTGACGGGAGCAAATATTAATAAATGTCAGTAGACTCAATGGCCCTGATGTAGGATTTTAGACCTCAGTGTCGTTCTGGGCATGATATGAGACAACCACAAGCTCCAGACAGTCTGCAGAAATAGAGAAGACTGCTAAAGCTTTACTTTGAGAGATTTTGTTATTTTTAACCATGTGTCGCTTTTCACAACAAAATGACAAAAGTGTTGAAAGATAGATGCTCTGTAACTCCATTAATCTCTTTCTCTGAGATACATCTTTGCAAAGGAAGTTTCTTTCAACTAATCTTGAACTCCTAATACTTTCACTGCACTTAAACTAAGCTTTCTGTCAGTTAAGGCCACTGCATTGGACAGTTATCAGCCCTCCTTCTGAAGAGCCACACTGACATAGTAAATGCATGACATCATGACCAGCGTATGCCCTTGACTGTCTGTTTTTGTAGCCTGACCCACAACAAGGCCCTGGTTAGTAAGGGTCATTTGTCATGACCTTAATGTGTATGTATGGCGTTATCCCACATAAATACATACTCTGAGTCACAGAAAAGTGTAAAAAAAAAAAAACCCTACATGATTATTTACAGGTAAGTTTTCAGGCAACATACAGGATGCAACTGCTTCAATGGATCACAAAAAAGCAACATATTCTGTGAGTCTCCTCAAATTTGTTCAAATTTGTAAACTTTGCTGTAAACTATTTCACATATCCTACTAACATGGTAAACATATGCTGTGTATTTATTAGTAACAGGAATGTTCTTACTAAGTGGAGCTCGTGTAAAGTGTGCAGGCAAAAAGTATTTCCTGTTTGTGATATAAACTTTGTGATATAAACTTTGAAACCATCCCTATTACGATACCAAGCCTGCCATCTAGTGCTTGTGAATCTGGTACTGCAGCCTTTCAACTTTTTGTTAAACTCATGTAAGTATGCAGCAAAGATGTCCTGTTTTCAAAGGAATCAGTTTACAAGCTTTATTTCTGCTTTGGGGACTGTGTAGCAGCTACATGTGTTTATATTCACATATGATGACTTTGGGGGTCTGTGTGCATGGGTGCATGTATATGTATGCGAGAGTGTCTCCTTTTTTTCCTGAAACTGCTTAAACTCCTGTAAGCTTCTGGTGCACAGCAACAGGTAGAGCAACATGCTTATATAAGGTGATGCCTTAAAACTATAACATATGTGATCGCCGTGGAGACTAGATGGGAGAATAAGCACATGACAGTGTGGTTACAGATTGTCAAACTTTGAGATACACCAACATATTCACTGTATCAAAGTTCTGTAGGAGTACAAACTGTCTTTGCTGTAATTCAGCAGGTTTTTCATCTCTCACCAAAAGTTAAAGGCTCAAATGTTTTTAAGTGCATATGAAATATATATTTGCTTTTTGTGTGACAACTGATATTCTCAGCAGGTTCCTTCTGACACTCGTGGGATTCAGTAACTTGCTGACAGACAGGTTTGATTTACATTTAAAATTTGGTTTTACACGTATAGCTTTCCACATGTGTGATTTTGGGGATTCGTTAAGAATAAACTACTGATATCTTAACAGTTTTAACATTATGCTCCAATTTACAGTATGTGGAGAAGAAATATAAATATACAGAATAAAGTAAGAGAGTCATCATACTCTATATTTCAATATTATTGCTGTTATCTTCAAAGTAAAATGCTGCCAGTGTGAGATTATTGATTATTAGAACAAGAAATTAATTATGTTCAGATGAGCATGCTGTAAATTCTTTATGTTGTGCAAAGTGAAATATGTCATGGACTGAGCACAGCAGGCTGAAATCTTTGAAATAACAGTCATATTTTGCGATACGTCAGCGTTGTCAAATCTGATTACTCTTCAGTGATGAGTTACATGTGTGTGTTCACTCTGCATACTTCTGCAGGTCAGTCTGCATTCCTCTGGCTCAGAGTTACATGACGTGGCAGAGGGGTAAGGTGCACTTTATCTCCCTCCAATCCACCTTATGAGGCATTTACCTACGTTTTGCCATTATGACACACTAACACAATAAAGTCAAGCGCATTCAGGCAGGACTGTTATATATCAACACGAGTGAAAACATATTACATCATAAAGTCTTCCATTTGCTGGGAAAGTACAGTAGAGCTGGGAGAGTAAATCTTATGAGCCTTTATTTTCAGCCTTAATATTGCTTCAGGCAGCTTAATGTGTCTCCATTTTCTGCCAAAATGGTGACAACAGGACACATGTGGAACTGAGAAATCATTTTCATTTGTTTTGTGATCTATACAGAAGTTTTGTATAAAACATTTTCATCAAGTCATCACATGAAATCATACAGAGAATGGCAGGCTGATTAAGTGAGGAAATTCTTAAATTTGCTTTTTAATGTATGAAACCAAAAATATGGACTGAAATATAACAGATACAACATTTTCAAAGAGTAATTTCTGATTTACATTCTGTCAAAATACAACACAAATGAAAAATTGGTAAACAGTAGAGGGCACAAGTGCACTAAACAAAAGAACGTGTCACAGATCCTCTGAATGTTACAATCATTGGTCAAGAAAATTTTTGTAAATTTTAAATGAAAAAAAAAAGAAAAAACACTTGAAATTGCATCCAGTGCATGAACATGTGTGCACATACAGTCCCAAATCTATGTATCTCAGTGTATATTCATTACTTCTAATTAGTTAAAATAATAGCTTTTAAAAATGAAATCTAATTAGAATATAGTGAAAAAGGCAGCAACTCCAAGAAACAGGCAACTTAAGCTGTAGGTGGAGCTGCGTATTGAGTGAGATGAGAGGGGGGACGACACCGTGATGGTGATACCTGGCCTACAGCGATCACAGCCTTCACCACAGAAGAAACAGGGGTGCATGTTGTTCAGGATATTTGAGTTGTATGTCCTTGTTGCTCTTCTCGCTGTGAGACAGGGGAAATAATCAGATAACTATGATCATGATGACATTATGATGTGATTCTCTGTGTGTTTCACTGTAAAATTATACTGGCCACGTGTATGTTGAGTGATCTCTACTTACATGACTTTCTGTACATTTCATTTTGTATGTGTGTACATACTTTAAAATTACAGCAAGACTGTTGTCCATTGTACTTACTAGGTTCATAGTAGTCATAAACCTGCACCACAGCATCCTGTACATGGGCCACTTTGTAATCTCTGATGACTGGAAGTCCGATGCAAACTTCTGATTTGGTAAGCTGCAAATGATACCGGACAAGTGAGTGATGATACACTGTCTGTACAATTCTTAAGTAATTTGTGATCTACCTTGCCTCTACTTTTTTTGTAAATTAAAGCTGGTAAGAAGTGCCAACAAACCTCTTTGGCCACATCATAGAAACAAATAGAACAACATACTGTAAATGCGCCAGTTTAATACAAGGATTGTCTGTTTAGTTGACTGCCCTTTTCTAATAAACACACTGTCTTTATTGTTAATCTTTCTAAAAGCAGAGCTACAGTACATGTAGAAGTTGAGCAGTGAGCAGAGCCAAAGTTAGCCAACTGGCAAACATTACTGGTAAACAAGAATAATGGAAATACCGTGACATGATATTTGTGAACCTGATGTATGTTTAATGACTTCAGCCAAAATGCTAACCTTGGTTGTAGCTTAACATATTTTTTAGTTATCAATGAGAGCACTACACCTTATGTTATCCTTCTCCTCTAGAATGAATTTAATTGTACTTTAATGGTACTTTATAAGAAAACTGTGGTTATTTGACCTGAGGAGGAATTTATATTCTACATTTACACACAAATTACACAGGGTGGGTTCTGAAGGCTAATTCTGATATATTTAGACTGAACTAAACTGATTTCATGCAACACATCAATAAATAAGATTAAAATTAAGTGAATGGATTCAGTATTCCTCCAAAAGAAATATATTCTGGGCGATGTGGTGAGGACTTTTAAACAGATTTTAAACCTTCATACTGGGAAATAAAATTACATAAAAAATGTAGGTTGCTCTGGGAGAATTTGGACACATGATTTATAATTCTGGCTATGGCCCTGTGTCATATGGCTCCTACCATGAAGATTTAACAAGACCAATAAAAAGTTCTAGGGGCTCTATTTTGGAAAAATGTTTTGTATAACTACAACAACAATCTGCCTCTAATTCATAAGCTTGACATGATTGTGAAACTCTTACTGAATCGAGGTAGAGGCTGACTTTCTCAGGCAGTATCTCCACCTTTCTGACAAGATCTGTTGGGGTAGCAGCTTCAGGGGAAAGACTGAAACCACTGAGCATGCCCACATCCAATATAACCATTCCTGTTTGAGATATCACCTGATTGTTCTTTAATCTAGAATGGAAAAAAAGCAAAAGGTCATAAGATACGAGAGCCCTGGAACATGAAAAAGATGCCAAATGTCAAAAGCTAAAATTAGCTTGACATATGTGCCTGTCTGCGTCATGCTGCTTACCTCGTGCATATAAATAACAACATGTGATTGTGGTCTCTCTCTTCAGTAATGTTCACACCTAATAGGAAAGCCTCCTCGTCTGTGGTGTGCTGGAGATTCTGAGAAAACGCTTTGCTCTCCAGGTTGTAAAAGATATTCATCTGGATGGATACATGGAAGGGTTTTAAAAATGTAGAATGTTAGGTTTAGTGGTGAAGAGCCCTGGTTTACTGTTTACTTTACCTCCTGATACCACAGCCTGAGATTATATAAGTGGATAATGCCTCAAGACCCCAAAAACAGTATATGTTTGAGAAAACCCACTATCCCATAAAGCAAAAACAAAATAAAGATTGAATCTCTGCGTTTGCTTACTTCATTCAACATTTAAAGTACTGAATTACAGGCAGTAAAAAAGTTATATGATGGAGGGGGGCTGGAACAGAAGATAACAGGTTTCAAATTAAACAAAGTAAAACAATTAACCTCCACTATAGTCCTCTAAGTGATATTATCTGGACATACTAAATGCAGACAGGACATGAAGCTATAATATGTGTTCCAGATGTTAATTGATGGGAGTCTATTATCCTGCTACATATGCATTTAGCTGTTTTGGCTTGGCATTTACAATGCAGCACATTGTGCTGGGTGACGCTATCATGCACAGCTGCTGTGTTCAATTTATTCTGGTCATGCTCCGGTTGTTAAACTATACTTTATGTTGAGATGAATATGCTGAATATACAGAAACATTACCGCATTGTGAGGGGTTGTTTTGGAGTTGTGGTGTAATATTTTCCTGTAATATTGATGCTTAGCAGAATTCATATTAAAGGATAGATTCACATTTTTTTTTGTTTTGTTAGGTGCCCATATGAACATTGAAACTGGTTTTGTTTGCTGTAATCATTCCTACTGTTCAAATTGACCATTGGAAGATCCTCTCCAGATGTGCTTAGAATGTAAATGAGGGGGGGGGGCAAAATCCACAGCCCTTGTTTTAAGCAAAAATGTATTTATCCATTTAGCTGAAGATAATATGAGGCTTCAGTTGCCTGAGTTAGTAAAATAAAGTGGATATCTTCCATAGTTACAGTCTTTGAGGTAAAAAAAAAAAAATTCCACCTTTGTGTCTCGACTGGCAGTGTTTCCCTGTTCTGCTGCATCAGAAGAGTAGTAACAGAAAGAGGGAATTTGGCACTAAAAAGCCTAACTTTAGAAGATATTGACTTGATTTGACTAATTTGGATGGCTGAAGCCTCATATTAGTTTCAAATACACTTGCATAGAAGTAGGGCTGTGGATTTTGTCCCCCATCACTTAGAGTGAAAGTGCATTGTGCAGGGATCTCTTAGTGATCAAAAAAATAAATAAAACAACAGTACTGTACAATTACCTGAAATATGGCGAATCCTCTTCCTTCCATGTATATATTTATGTGTAGATCTTTGTCAGCATTAATCTAAGAAAAGTAGAAGATTAACTCCAGGATGATAAATTAAACTGTGATACAGTAAATACAGCACCATTTAAAATATCAATTAATATATGCGTCAGGAAAGAAGCATGGGATCCCACCCACATCTGGTCATCCATTACCTCTCGGCTCTGATACATCCGATAGTTGGTGGAGTTGATTTTAAAGGCTGACACAAACAAAGACGTTGGGGCAGATATATTCAGCCTGAGGTCAATGGCGTTGGCACCACTAAAAGCAGCATAGTAAGCCAGAGCCTGGAGGGCAACTACTGTGTCCTGAGATATAAAAAAAGGTTGAAGGTCAAAATAAATATATGCATCCGGATTATATGACCAGATAGATATACTGTAAATGATTTGGTGCAGAACTGGGGAATATTTGAAGCTATTTTTACATATGAAATAATAAATTGGAGATGTGCATTTTATTATTTAGCATACAGAATATTAATAAAATTGGCATCTGTAAATTTCATCATGAGTCCTTGAGCTTTTACTACTAGTAGAGCATAGGCTAGTAAAGTCAGTTCCAGTTTAAACACAAGAACACTACTGGAAGACAAAATGCCCCCAAAATAAGTCCAAGTGTCCTTTGGACCAAACAGGCTGTGTTGTATTTTTAGTTACATAGTTAAACATAAGTTCCGTGAAAAGCAGAAAAAAGGTTTAGCCTTACTGTACCTGTGTGGACCCGTAGCCACCTAGATGGTTTCTCTGCTTGCTTAACCACTTGATGAGTGCAATGCCCTCCACTAAGTTGCCTCGCCGAAAAAGAGCCAGCACCACATACGAGGCCATCTCAATCTGCACTGAGTGCGGCTGCCAGTCATGTGAGTCCAGGCCAGCAGAGGATCTCCACATCATGACTCCATCTTAGACACGACATGACAATGTAATCAATAACCAGTAATGTCCACAGATTCATCATGCTGCACAATGAAAAGAAAATCTCCATGAGCACCACCAGGAATCTAACCACATAAAAAGTGCTGAAATATCGCTTTTTGTTGTTGTTGCTGCTGCTGTTTTTCTTCTGTAGATGTGGATCTTAGGGGAAAAGTAGTTCTAAAAATTGACCAGATGGTGGTGCAATACATGCAAATTGACTAATGACATGGAAAAAATTTATTGAAACAAAAGTATCTTTTCAGCCTGTAAGACTTCATAATGATTAGTCTTTCTATTTGAAGGAGTATCTGTAACAACATTTTTTTTAAATTTTACATTTAGGCCTTCAATCATTGGTGATAGAAAACTTTTGCTTCTCAGGCTCACTTTTATACTTACACCCTTACCCTTGACATATTGGTTATTTCACCATCCTACTTCAGCATATCAAATTTATGGTACATTTCCATTAAAGGTGGTGCTACAATAATAATCTTTAATTTCTTAATTCAATATGTGTCGGGTCAAAACTAAACTCAACTAAACATGTAATGCATCTTGTATTGTACATCTTTGATAACAGGATGAATGTCACTTAAAAAAAAAAGTAAATTGTGACAAAAATAATAAGACAAACAAATAGTACATTTGATGTCAGTGCATTTAAGTTGACAGGTGATCCTGTGAATTTCTGAGAGTAAAATAGCAGAAAACCTTCACTAAATTACCTCTGTAGTAAGCTCTCCTGCTCAGCTCAGCCAGAGCAGTGCCAGCCACAGGACTGTTGGCCAGAGTCAAAGCATAAGCCACCAGACACAGGCTGTAGTTACTGACCACTCCACTGGATACTTTGCTCTCCAGGTACTTCTGGGCCAGGGACACATTGGCTGGGAACATGCTCTTCACACAAAGGAACCAGACAAAACATCATTAGTGTCGGTTGACTATACTATATTTCACATGACAGCACTTTAATTAAAAATTTTAGGTTATTCCCCATGTGAGACTCTCACCGCATAGGTGTTGTCCTCCAGTAGTGCCATCAGTACATAAGCAGTGAGGGCCACAGGACCATTATCCAGCCCTCCCTGCATCTCCGTGTGTATCAACCTCCCCACCTCACTGAACTCTCCCTGGGGCCCCTGGTGGCCTAAGAGCCAGGTCATGGCCCTGATCAGAACACTCTGGTCTATCTGCATATAGGGTTGAGCCTGGAGGAAGCACCTTAGCACAAAGGCTGTCAGCCTGTGAACCCAAACAGAGGCAGAGAGATTTAATTCATATAGATTTAAAAGATGGAAAGCTGCAAACAAGACAAAGTGAATTCAAACCCCAGTTTGTCCCACAATAAGTACTAAAACAAAAAAGACTGAGTTAGATATTTTTGCTTTTTTTGCCACTCAAACCTAATTTATGCTTATTTCAGGACACATTTCAAGACAGAGTATTTTCCCAAAAACTCCTGATTCTCAAGTGAACACTGCATTAAAAATATGAAACTCTCTCTGCCACACAGACAGAATATTTCACCTGATTTGTAAACAAATGCGTGTTACTCGTATCTTTAACATTAAACTGATGACCTACCATGTGCTACCAGAGGTGTCGCTGGCTCCAAAAGCACTGAAGGAACCATCAGTTCGTTGGTAGGACAGTTGTCTTTGATATCCTAAAAGAAGAAAATATAACATGTTTGCCATGATATTCAATCAGTAAATTTACTATGCAGTGATGCAGAAATCTATAACAAACCCCTACAAGAACCCTAAATTTTATCTGCTGGATTATCACTCAGAAGATGCTCTGTTACATCTAAATAGCACTTGAAACAACCTTGCCTGTACATTATACTGTACACAGTACATTTACTGTAATACAGTGATGCCAATGAATCATGTAAAGGTTTCATACCTTCCATCATATAGCCCAGAGCCCTGCTTCTGATCTCCTGATCCTGACTTGACTTGTCCAAGTACTGGAGAACATAAATACTTGGAGCAAAGTGGATAAGGTTCTGCTCCCCACATCCAAGAGGCATCTGAATCAGAGAATCCAAGTTGTTGATGGACAAGGCCAAGATATCACCTTTGTAAAACAATATAAGAGAGAAGGAGGAAGGATTTAACTGTTGCGCAACATGTTCACTAATACTGCAGGTAGTAATTACAGGGACAGGTTTCAGACCAGACAGACCTAAAAGGGGAACAGTAAGTGTCTGTGCTTCACACCTGATATTATGCCTTTTTTATTGCCTTGCAAAAACCCACCAAAGGTTCCAGATGGGAAATTGAACCTCGTAAGTGTAGAACTGAGTACAAGCAGCAAAACTGGCAGAAGAGGAGGAAATAGCATGAAACATAGACACTCCAGAGTTTCACTGTCACCATCACCAAAGACATGGTGTGAACAAGAAGCTCTTCTTATACCTCTGCTCAATCTGTATCTTTTCTTCACTCCTCAGGCAGTTGGAAATACTATGTATATACTATAATAATGAATGCTTTCAGGAAAATCTTAAAATGTGAGCTTCAAAAAATACTAGTCTAAATGTGCCAGCTATTGACCTGTATATAAAAGAAAGCATAAAACCATAATATAAGAGAAAGCATAAAACAGTATTTTTGAAGTGGTCACTTGGAAACTCAGGGCAGAGTTTAAGTTATGAGGTATGGAAGGATGGAGTAAAAAAACCTATAAAATACAATCACAAGCAGAAAGCTACAGTTCTGCACATTTGCCTGATGTTTAATAAAGCTGACTATCACGACAAGCACAGAAACCACAAATTCGGCCCCAACTGAGGAAAATAAATACTGAGGATTGCCTTTCTACCATGACAAACATGGATGGAGCCAAGCCAAACATCTTGACATTTGTTCAGAATCTGCCCTCCATAAACATTCCTTTTTGATGTCCATCGTTTCCATTTTTCAGTACCTAAATACTTTCAGGACAGCACTCAGTTTGATACCCATATACCCAAGCTCATCATCTAAACACAAAGGAAAATGCTTGTGCACATTACGTATGTCTAATTTACTAAAAATAAACAAACTGCACTCAGATGGAACTGCCACTGGCAAAACAGGGAGGACAAATGGTAGACGTACCAACCAAGGCCACATGGGCCCTCTGGCTGCCCGGTACCACATCTGGTGGAAAGGAGAAGGAGACGGATCTAGAATTGTTGTGCTTCACCGGTGCCAGCTCCAGAAACAGAGTCTCTGAGAAGGACTGTTCAACTCCCTCAGGCTTCAGGAACATGGGAATAATTCACAGTTAGCACAGGATTAACTCTATGCCACATAGCATGTTGCATTTTATACTGAATCCTTAGATCTAAATACACTTCTTGTACAGAAACATCATGTCTAAAATGAAGGTCCTATGAGAAATTATACTCTACTTCCTATTCACCAATCAAGTTCCTGCTTCACATTCAAGTAGCTTCTGGACATATACAGTACAGTAGCTGAGCTGCTCAGCCAAAAAAAGGGGGATTTGAACCAGCAATCTTTACCAACAACCCAAGTTACACTTCACACACACAGTAAATTAATTGATATTATCCAAAGTTTCTATCATGCATTACCTTCACAAGCACTCTCCAAACAAGGTTGTCTGAGGCCTCTGCAGAGATGGCGTCCACAGATATTTCCATCTCGCCCAGAGCCACAGGCCTTATAGGGAACATGGCTGAGGCAGAGACGTGACTTCCTAAGGTGAGTTTTTGGGCATTTACGACAGAGACGTCACCTCTGTCTGCCAAAACAAACTCAAAGGCCTCACTCTGTGCTAGCAGCAGCATGACCTATGGAGAGAAAAATATGTGGAGAAAGCATGATCTTTTTAAACAAAGAATATAACATCTTCTATGAGCCACAAATGACAGTGAGAGATATTTATTATTGGAAGATACTGATAAATCACCCGTGAGGGAATTTCTTTCAGCAGAATATTCCTCAAGTGTAGTCCTCCATACCTCTATGTCCCGCTCTAAATGGTTGATGATGTTCACCTCCAACACCATCTCCTCTCCTCTGATGAGGTATGATGGGACATCGAGAGACAAGGAGAAATCTTTGGACACTGTCAACTGTGAATGAGAGGTTGTTAAGCAAAAATTAAAACAGACTTTGGCTAACATTGTTAGCAGTGAGTATTAAAAGTTAGGGAACAGGGCTCCTACCAGTAGGGTTACAGCCTTAGTCACACCGTTTATACTTATGTACATGTGCATTTAAATTCTGTAAATTGGATTAGATTAGATTTCTTTAAAACAGGAGTTGTGTCATTGTCACATTGATATAATGGCCACTTATTTTTCTGGCCATGCTAGTGGTGTATAGCCTATGGCTTGATGGAAATGTCAGTCTGCTGAATCAGAACTATGGCTCACACATTCATGGCACTCTCAGGATGAATTTTAACAACTTTGGTGGTCACTTGACATTTCCTCTGGCTCCATCGTCAAAACAAAATTTCAATATGTCCAGTAGTTTGGTTTATGACCAAATACCTGTAAAACTAATGACATTGCCATCAACCTCAGCAGCCAATTAACTGGTGAAGATGGAAGATAAGATGGTGAACATAGCATGCTGATGTAAGCATTCAGCTCAAAGCACTGCTTATGCCTAAGTGCAGCCTCACAAAGCCGCTAGGATGGCTGTATAGACTTGTTCTGATATTATTATAGTTACCACAGAAAATAAAAATAAAAATTACCATCACTATCAAAATGGCCAAAAGTCAGATTTCATTAAATATTGTTAAAGCTGCAATGCTTAGGGCACAAAGATTTTTTCCAGGTTATGTTTCTCAGAATGGCAGCAGGGGGAAGGACTGAACATCAGATGTAAATATTACTGCTCATGTCTCCTTTTCAGTACAGACAAAAAAAACAAAACATCCTCTGTGCAAAAGGAAACAACAAGATTTGTGCGAAATATCCCGCAATCAACAAACTATCAAGTATATTGAGGCACATATTGAGTATTTTGTTACCTTTTGTGGCACAGGAGTGAAGCCCAAACTGAGGTTATCTGACATCACCAGTGCTACAGCTGTCAGAGAAGTAACACCATCTGGCACTTTTATTTTCCCACTTGTCCATGTTTTATCACTGACAGAAACGGAAGAGAAAAGCACTGAAACACTGAATGTAGAAGGTTTTGTTCTAAATACGATTACCTGTGCTTATACTGCACTTTTGACAATTATTATCTGTTACTTAGTTTGCCCTGCTACCCATGTCCAGCACATGCACCTTTCAGCACTCACCTAACATTAACATCTAACCACAGAAAGGACTCAGTGGCATCCAGCCAGTGGCTCCTGTACTTCTCCACCATAAGAACTTCTACCTCTGAAAACACAAAGAAAAGGGAAAGAATTCAGAGGCCCAATATGTATTCATCTCTGGAGAATCAATCCAGTATTGTAATTGTGAGAGAAATCCAATATGCTAAATGACCACAAGGGGGACTCTTGTGGAAAGTAGATGCTCTATTAAAAGGCTCACATTGATTTATCATCTCACCATCTTTAAGTCCATCAGGCTGCTTTTTCTTATACAGTCTGGCATTGGTCAGCATCCTAATATTACATTTCTGTGGTGTGGGAGACACAACAAAAGATGATAATGGTAAATCTAATTGTAGCTGCAAAAAATACAGCTATAAACCTGTACTAAGGTCATTAAAGATACACCACTAGTGTGAAAGCCCATAAAATATGGGTCAGGGCTTGGTGGGTGATGTAAGGTGTAAAACGGTCTGAGCTTTGTAGATGCCTTAGGAGATCTCAAGTCTATTCTACAAGACACAATACATGCCGCCAGTGCTTTGGAGATGAGAGAAGGTCATCTTAAGACAGCCAACTGTGGCGTAGCTTTGTTTCCTCCATCATGTATCCATGAATAACCCTCAGGTTGGGCACACAACTCTGCATCCAACACACTAGAGTTACCAGCTCTTAGAAACAGCAGAGTCAGCTTCTAACAAAGCACACAGATAGGTTACATCCAGAGTAACCGGTTTAGTGGTCACACTCTGAATACTCATACAGTAACTAACTGGGAAAAGCAACTCTAAGAAGATTTTACAATAGATTTAGGAGACTGGGTGTACTGGTGCTTTGTGATCAAACTGTATGGTTGGACAAAGGAGAAATCAAGTAAATCTGACAGCATCTAAACTGACGGTCATCTTTTTACTTTCTGAAGGAGGTTCACAGAAGTTTCAGTTTCAGAGATTATATTTTGGGCTTTTGTTGAAAGATTTTTGCCAAGGCTTTACAGCTTAGTGTAGCTTCTGGGTTCCTATTGAGTGACTTTAAATCCCAATCACAACAAATGAGCCAATCACAGTGTTTTGAACCTCAAAAGGAGCTGTCCTTTAGGTTTTGGCAAATGTAAATGGTTGTCATACCTGTTCCACTTTTAAATCTAGGTCAGCCTGCGGAGTTTCATCATGCATCCCCATTACTATGACTCCCACCTGGGACTTGGGTTCGAGGACAGTTACTGTGAGCGATACTTGCTCACCTGGCTGGGCTTTGTCACTGCTCCAGTTTAGAGATACCTGGAAAAGCAAAACCATAGAAAATCACAGGGGCATGTCCAGCAACATTATGCATTTATTAGAATAACATGACTACAGTGAAAGAACAACAAATTACTGTACATAGCCGTGTTGGTTGATGGGTATGTGTGCTGTGTCGCTGGTGACCTCTCCATCAGAGAGGATACAGTAGACAGTGACACAGGCCTCAGGAGACCAGGACACTGTTGGGATCAGAGAAAAAAAAAGGGAAGTCTTTGTCCCAGCAGCCACCACTTGACCTCTAGAGCTCACCTGCAAGTACGACGATAAGGGGAGAATGGTGATTAAAAGCAGTAAAGCTGAGACACCACCTTTTGGATTTCTTTAAATAATGGAAAAACAAAAAAACATATGTACACGTCTCTATTGCACCCGATTTATCATCAAAGTTTGTTCCATGTAGCAATTGTACCCAGTGTAAGATTTCCATTAAAACAACATTTTTTATCATCCAAGATCTCCTGCTACACCAAGAATGTGAGATACATCTTAAAATGCCTTTGGAAAAAATCTGTGTTGGTAAAACTGTGACTTATGTTACTGAGCCTATGTTTTTTTATTCACTGAATTTTTCTTCACATCTGTGGGCAGTTTTTTACACTTCTCTGTTATGTCTTCGATACTAATACTATATGTTTTTTGTTTCATCATTCTAACGCAAACATGAATATGCATTTGTGAGCATTTTTTCATATAATGCTCTTGATGACCACTCCTGCTTGTGAGGTTCTGTTTGTATTTGGCAATGTTATGCTCTGAAGGACTTTGAGATAATAAATTGGGTGTGATGTAAATAATCGTGCAGATGTTTTAATCTTTTTTTCATTGCTATTTTTTACATCCAGCGGTCAAACTATTGTCAAAGTATTTGTTATTTGTGTTTAACCATAAACTTTCTTAAATATGCTGTAGTGTTTTGTTTAAAAAGATAATAAGCACATTGATGTCCATAATTTCCCATGATAATCTATAGCTGCATTTTCTGAAGCATATTTTAGCATCGCGTTATATAAACTAAGCTAATCCATCTCCAAACATTGGCAACAAATCATTCTTTGCAAAAACTACATTTCTGCCAGAATTACATTTGTTTCTTAGGTGTGCAGTCAAGTTGTAATCAACCCAATGGCAAATTATACTTTTTGCAAATGTTTTGCATGGATTACTTCATATGTTTGACCAAACATACCACAAAGTGAAGCTCAGCTGGCTGAAAGGTGCTTTCCACATCTATTTGAAGAGGCGATCCAATCTGTAAATTAAAAATGTAATATGAAATATTTCTTGGCTTCATAATTAACAATATAATTTCAGCATGTTTACTATATGCATTCATTTTTAATGTACCACAATGCTACAAAATACATGTTTACTGGTACCTGTGCAGGTAAAGTTGAGGAGATCTGAATATATGAGCTGCTAGGAGAGGAGTAGTTGTTGTAGACCTTCAGGGTCTCCTCACTGGACTGGAATCTGGCCTGAATATATACACAAAATGTAAAAAATACATATAAACCTGGGGATAAAACAATAATTTTGGCTCTTAGATTTAAAACAAACTAAACATCATCTGAACAAATCTGTTAGGCTTTTAGATGTTTAGGATTTTTTTAACTAGTGAGAAATTTTTGCTTTCTGGCAAACGTGTGTAATCTTACTGTACTGAAACTACTCATCTTCCATACAAACAGCTATACGGTACTTTTCCCAGAGGACCAACATTCCAGGCACTGTACATTAAAATACTCACCCGAATAAAAAGCATCTCTACTTGAGCCTGTAACTTAAACTTAATGTGGACGTTCCCATCCTCAGGCACTGGAAGTGTCACAATTGTAGGTGCAGCATCCATCATGGATGTTCTCTGAGTGATTTCAACCAAAGCAGAGTACAATCGATCTAGTGAGCTCAGTGGCTTTCTGTCATATCTAGAGACCCTAAGCTGTGGATTTCAAGCAGAGAAGGGAAGTTTTCTAGTTAGCTCATGGAACTGTTTAAAACAGATGTCAAATAAAATGAATAATAATGATAATTCACTCACTTTTGTAGAGAAGTGTAGAGACGGTTTTAGTGAAAGTGGAAATTCAAAGAATTCAAGCTGGAATATATTCTTCATAAGATGGACTTCAACAGTTTTGCTGACTTTAAATCCTTAAGTGATAAGACATGATATAACAGAATAGTTTGAGATTTGAGGATGCAACAGAAATGCATATATAATATAATGATGCATATCTTACCGGTGGAGTTCACGCAAGCAGTAACATGTATAACAACATGGCCATCATCATCCATCCCTGATGAAGCATGCAGGGCCTGAAGCTGACCCTTGTTGAAGAAAAACTGTGTTGACCCGTAAATCTGAAAAATAAGGGTTAAAAGACAGCTAGTTCAATTTAGAATGCAAATACATTTAAATACTGGCTAAAATAATAGGGTCCACTACAGTGACGATAAAACCTCACCTCTTTGGTTTGTGTTAGCTTGAATGCAGAGGTTGAATTGTCCATAGCAGAAGCCACAGTAAGTGAGACAGCCAGTGTTCCCTGTACAGGTTGTCCACTGGGGTAACTAGAAGAAAAATCCAAAGTACTACAGTATACTTAACATATGTGCAAATGTGATAACATTGATTTGCATTATCTCATTGAACTTACAGGGCTCTCACTGATCCTGAGATGTCATCTCCAACCAGGGCCTGTGATGGCGTCTTGACCAGCACTTCAAAGTGAGGAGGCTCTGCAGAACAGCAGTCAGTAAAGATGTAGGCATGGCAGTAATTAAAAAGATAGGTTGCCTTTTTCCAAGTCTACCTTCATACAATACTCACATCCCAATGTGTACATTGAAGGAGTTACTGGTCACTGTAAATGTTGCTTGTACTTGTTGCTTTATACTTGAAGTAAAGAGATCTCTTCTTAAAGCAATTTCAGTGTAAGTTATGAGGGACAAAATCCACAGTACTAGTTTGGTCCAAATATGCATTCCTCAGTTCAGCCAAAGCTAAAATGAAGCTGTAGCAATCTGTGGGCATGTCAGTACTGTTTCAAGATAAACCTTTAAACAATGCAAACCTAATCTTTAAGCTTATTTTTTTTAATATAGTAATAAACTGACAGATCAGTTACCATGGTTCTCCACAATGAATGTTTTCTCATCAGTCATGCCCTGAAGTGAAGAGGATGGGAGGTGAAATAGGTAAATGCTTTTTTAAAATCTATATCGTTTAATTCAAATAGTCTTTTAAACAGGCATACAAAGGTGCATAAAATGTAATATTTCATCCCTACATTCACTGTGATTGTGATCGCCCACTGTCCAAGAGGAGACGTCTGGGATAAACTGAATTCCCGCAACACGATCCCCAGATTCCCTGTGGACTCCCACCTGTCCACAGTGTTCCCACCGGGATCCTGCATATGACAAAAGAACGTCAATCAATCTTCCCACCACCACACAATGCCTGACTTAAATCTATTCACTCTCCTCTCGCTTTGTGCTTTCACACAGAAAACAGAGACCTACCCGCATAGAGATATCCACTCTGCCTTTGTATGGATGATTATCTAACTGGACAGACACAACTCTGACGTTAACAGTATCCCCCGGTTGGTAGCGTGATCTGTCAGTTTGAATGAAGCTGGAGACATTCCTGAGGTTGAAGCTGAGGGTGGTGGTGTTGGTGAAAATGAGATCATCCCCCTTGTAGCCCCTCACCGTCAAGTTTAAGAGGGAACTTTGGGTTATAGAGGCAGGAATCTGGAGCGGTTTTAGACAGTGTTGTCAGTAACATATACATGTGATATCAGGCTATGGCTGCAGGTAAAAACAAGTTATTTATTCATTGCAAACATTTCACTCATCTGTAAGACAGAAGTAACCATTTTCTCAACTTTTAAAAGAAATAAGAGGAAAATCATACTCACAGGAGGGAGTGTGAGGATCCTGGTCAAACCTGAAAAGTAGAATGATGCTTTAGCCCTCTCAAACTCAAAAAGTCATGATGCAAAAATGTAAAATCAGTGTCACCTCCTTGGAAGTCCTCCGTTTGGGATACTTTGTTGTTGTTGTTGTCATATTCAACTTCAGCCTCCACCCTACCAGAGAAGTCAGCAAGGACAGTGACAGCCAACGGAGTGGGTGTCCCAGCATGCAACACCTCTGGTCCTGAGATCAGAAACAATGTCCTGATAGAAAGAGGAAGAATTGGTTGTTATTGAATGGTGAGATAAGGTCATTAGGTAAATATTGCATCAATATATAAAAGAAGTATTTAGGTATTTTTTCCAGTGTCAAACAATGATTGGAACAAATCACACAACTTACTTGGATGACTCCTGAGTCAAACCCGGCACAGCAGAACACACAACTCCCAAACACACAGCAAGCGTCCAGATCCAATCCATGTTTCTGCTGCTGGCTTCACCACACATCCGAGATTTTCCTTTGGTTCAAACTGAAAGCGGACACTTCAACTCACCTGGACCTGCATGAGACAAAACCCCACCTCCTGTCCCCAAACCAATGTCCTTTGGAGCTGCACTCACATGCTCATACACACAAGGATGAATACACGTATTATCACACATATATTCTTTGTCACACACAATGGATAAGTGGAGAATGGGGGCGGGGGGTGCTCATACACTCCTAACGCCTTTGCCCCAGGGGACATGTCTCGTCTGTCTATTCAGAATCTGACAATTCCCAGTCCTGTCCAAAGCACAGCGACACTCTGGTGTTACAGTATCCATACTGAGAAGAAAATCCGTCTTGAATGTCAGCAGGAATACAACCCTGCATGCATTATATGACACAAAACCACCAACCAAGGAAGATACTTAAATCAAGGGGCTGCTATTATAATCAGTATTCTTTAAACATTACTTTATAGGGCTCTCGCTGGAATACAAATCCATACAATCAACCTTCAGGTATGTGGTAAACAGGTTTGACAATTTAATTACCTTGTGGCTACACAGGGTGACAAGACAACAGTGGGGTGTTAGAGAGATGTTGGGTAAAATCTCATCAGTGGCCAAAATGCAATTTACTTCACCCTCCCTATACAAAACAGCAACTACTATTGCTCTTGGGTACTTGGGAACTGGGGGAAAAAAAAAAAAAAAAAAAAACTAGCAATGTCATATACACTATGTTTTAATGTTTTGCATTGCATGGTCATTGTGACACAAAAATACAGGTTATACAAAGAGTTGGTAGTAAAAATAGCAGCATGGAGGAGATGATCTGACATTATGGGAGGAACACTGACCATATTTTAGCCACTAAACAGTAATTAAAATGTTCACTGAGAGTCATGATGATCCAGTGCAATAAAAGTCTTGTAATAAATCTTTCTTACCAGCAGGTGGAAGTAAAGACAAGGCTAAACAGACACTTCTAATATCAGCTCCATCCAACCCAATCAGAACCTTCATGAATCCTGAAGAGATGGGAATACTTTACTTGGTTCAGTGCCCATAAATGGATACTTGATTCCTTCTACTGTTAAATGTAAAGCTTTCTTGGAAATACTAGCAGATTTGAAATCTGCTATGTTACACAACACTCACTCAGTATTATTTGCTTCATATCACCATTTTATTTCTTTGGTATCACTTTTTTTCCACATTAGTTACATATAAACATGTTTTACAAGGTATATTTGTCCAAAATATTCGGCACATACAACTTTGGCAACATAAGAGTACAAACTCAGCTTTAAATATGTCTTAACAAAACCAGGTATTTGGTTTCTCAGTGCTGGTGTAGTAATGAGGGTGTGTTTGTACATCTGTGAGGATGCAGACATTGCGTGAAATGATGTTGAAACCGGATGTGCAAGCCTGTGTAGGCTTGTAGTTCCTTTATGCTGTACTATATATCACTCCTGTAATGCACATCCCTGAACACCTTAACAGCACTGGCATACACACAAAAGAGGCACTCAGATTTTGATCATTGCCACACATGGCTGTATGTGAATGAGCTTTCTGTGAGAAAACATCATTTGTTATTCAAAAACAGAAACTTGATCTTGGACAAATCTTCACAGACATTTCCAGCTGGACTGCAGCCTTGCTATCGAACATCTACTGAGCCATTAGAAGACTAAAGCAGTTCATTAACATCTGTACTAACATTAATACATTCTTACACAAACAAAGTGCTGACATGAGTGCATATTAAGAAGAGTGCTAAAATGTCCAGGAAGAAGTAGAATCTTTGCAAAGCGTCACATGCTGTACAAGGTTAAAAGGCAAAACATATTGGCAGATAAAACCAAATGCAGATTAAGAACTGCTTACAGATTTAATGAAGATCATGATGTAATACAGTACTTTCTGCCAGTGAAGTACCAGTGTGGAGACATTAACAGCAACTCAACCTGTACATACACTACCTTCCTCAAAGGTGTGTCTGGATATTCTGAATTGCAGTATGATGGTCAATGATAGTCTTTATTTGAAAGCTACAATGTGTGACTTTTTGTATTAAAAGGAAGTGTATTCACAGATTGGTCAGATTCCCACCTCACTCAAACTAAACTGTCTATTTTAGCTGTGTCTGATTTCTTCATAAGATATATAAGAATGCAAACAATAAGGAATTAAATAATGACTGTGGAGCCAATGATAACTAACCAATTCTTTGCTCATTTCTTAAGAACGTACCTTGTCAAACTACACTTAAATTGAAAATGTAGTTTTTTAAAAAAGGTTCCTTTACGCCAAGATATTGCTCCATAAAGGATTTTAACTACGGCTATGTTTGGACATTTTAAATCAGGTATCAGGTAAAAATGTATATTTTCTCACTATTTCATGATATAAGACCTAAAAGGTTTTTTTTCATGAACAGTCATCCACTTGGATATGAAAATCTGATTGGATGTAAAACATGATGCATGCTTCATTCTAGATTATACATTGTATGCACTAACAGTACATATTATTCAGTAAATACAGTAAGTTTTTGCAAAATCTCTTCACACACAGACCTTTTTATTTGCATCAGCCAGCATCCATAACGTCACATTACGTCTTTTGTTTCTGAAGGATTTCTGCCTTTATTATTGTTGTTGCTAAGATGGGCTGCACTTCAAAAGGTCAAGCAATATATTATTTAATGTCAAAAAGTTGCAGATTGTAGCTTTGAACATCATTTCTTGCTGAGAGAAGAACATCAGCTTCTTCAGTTTTCAGACACCCAACATTATTAAGTTTAACAGTTTTAAGGGGGCCATCATTATAAACAACTTGTAGTGTGTGATGAGTACTTAAGGATCCACGATAGGATTGACTGTTAGTACCTCCAGCAGTCACATCTCAAAGTGACGGTACATGCTCTCGACGTAGCTCAGGACCCTTTGCCAGTCAGGACCGCCTGCTCTCAGCATCTCCACTACAGTCTGTTAAACAAAGATTTCAACCAAATATATAGGCTTAACACAAACAAAAACAACCTTGTGTTTGTCATAGAGAAATGAGATGAGGCTGTACAGTAAAATGATTTATTCAATTTGTAAAACAGACTAAGGCTTACCAGAGATTGTGCAATCCCAACAGTCTCTCCTGTTTTGAATGCCAGACTGAGATTCTCTCTCTACAAAGAATAGAATAATCAATACATTTAACGCCATAAATAACCAGGTCCTATTCATTACACAGGCACCAGGCACCTTTCCTACCTTGTTCTCGAGACTAAGGGTGCTGTAAGGGATGTGTGAGGGGAGGTAGGTGTGGTAGACAGCACAAAATGCAAGACCATCCGCCCAGCTGCTGCTGAAGTTGGTAATGTCAATATTCTGCATGGAAAGTTAAAACAGAAAGGAGAATGGAATCACATGAGCTTCAATGGTTTAATACACCTTTAAAACACCGGTATAACTATAATATAATCAAGGTATAAAATCCAGAAATCATGATGCATTCAACAGATGTTGGTAAACTGAAATTCTGACTTTCTACTCCTGTAGTCATCACACATCAAATCAGCGTGCACTATTAATACAACAGCTTTTAACATATTTCTTCAAGATGTGTATATACAGTAATCTTCACAACATTCTGAACGAACCATACTAAGCTATGACTGCCAAATATTATCAGTGCTAATGAGCTATTGTAAAAAGCACCAATAATAAGAATACAGTCTTGTGCGGCTTTATGAAAGACATGTATACTAAATCATATCCAGGATCACCTTATAGCCTTGGGTTCGGCTCTGACACCAGCGTAGCAGCGAGTTTCTCTTTGAGCCTCCATGGCGACGCAGCAGCAGGTTGAAACCATCCTGGGACCTGACAACAACAAGACAAAAAACTACTGAGAGCCTCCAATTTCTTTGTTTTAACACTGCAAGAGTTGTTGTTATAAGTTGAGCTTTTGTTGAGTTACAAAAAATCTTGTCACACTGTGGACTCAGTTATAGAAAAGGAAACTGAATTAACACGTTGATTCAAGAAAGGTGTTTTGGCCCCAATGCTGTGCTTTATGAGTTCACCAGACAAATGCACATGGGTTGAAAAGAGTAATTAGATTGTGTAACAGGATGTAACAATCAGGTTTGTCCCTAGGACAATATTGTCTGTCAGCACGTGCTTGTGTGTGTATGTACTCACTTGGTTGGCGGCAGCTCAGTGAGGGCAGAGTTGTACTTGTTTAAAGACTCCTCACGTTTTCCTGTAAAGAAAAGAAACCATACTGTATTTCCTAACAAGTTATGATTACAGAAAGTTCAGTTATATAACCCTTAAACAGGCAAACATGAAAGTTTAGCTGTTCATAGCGACATAAAGAGTGTAATGGCAAACATGCTTGTGAGCAATTGCCTGTTTAAACATCCGGCGGACAAAGAGCAACATTAGCATACATCTGGTGTAATGTTTGTGTCCAACTGATGAATGTAAGTCCAATATTCATTTTCGGTGCAAGGTGCTCTATGGGGATACTGAACTAAAGCAATACTACGTACTGCAGGACGTAAAACTGAAACCATGAGTTGAAAGACAGTAAAACACTCCATAGAGTTCAGGGGAAGTGCAGAATCGGGTAATAATTATCTATGGGTTCACCACTACAAGCTAACCCTTTCATAAAGTGAAAGTCCAAAGTGCTCATTAGTTCAAACAGGTGTGATGAAGGTGCGTTTTGGCGGAGAATTTCTTAAAAACATAGACAATACTTGTGCATGTTAAAATAGAGCTGGGTTACAACCCACGCATAGTGGCACAAACAGCCTTGTCACACCCTGAAGAGGGCTGTTTGTGCCGCTACACATGAGTTGTAACCCAGCTCTATTTTAACCCTTTCATATTATTAGTCATTTGAGCCATTGTTAAAAAGATTAGTGCAGTTTTAATAATCTTTGGAAAAAAAATTTTTTTTCCATATAAGCTACAGTATATGGTAAAGTGAAAAAACAAGCACATAAAGCACAAATACATACTGTAACACAATACATAACCATATTGTACACACACACACACCTGTATCAGTGTTTGGCCTGCTGTCTTGCCAATCCAGACTTCTTCGCCCTCTAACTTGCCCCACATTCTTGAAAACAAACAAAATTCCTTTAAATTAAGTCAAAACCATTAAATGCACAGCAAACAAAACCGAATAAGCACATTAGAATTTCCTTGCTAACAACCAAACTCTATGAAGGATTTTCTTAGAAACAAGATACAGTATCTCACCTTGTTTGTAGATCCAGCTGTTGTGGCAGTGTTGGACTGGGAGGTTCCATTCTGCAATGTGGGGGGGTCTGAGGATGCGGGTAATCTGGACAGGCTTCTGTAGCATTACAATACAAAATTAGCAGAACAAAGTTGATGAACTAGACTGTTTTAATAGCATTTTTTCTAAGACAGCTTCTCCTCTCGGCTCCAGCTGTAAATTTAACAGTTCAAACTGTCTTCAAGTGGCCTTGTGAAGCTCTGCGGATTGACTGCAACACTTTGAAAGGAAACCACAATCACAACCCTTACCAAATTTATTGACTGTTATCCATTTGTGACAGACGCAGAAAATGTGCAAGACATTAAAGAGACTGTTTTGAAATATTTGACTGTCTGAACACATTACAGTGCCACCAAATAGTGCCTCAGCAATGACAGCAACATAGAAATAGACTGTTTTCAGAGCATTATTATAAAAAGTTAATCTCACCTTGACCTCTCTGTGGTCACCGTCCTTCGTGTCTCACTAGACCGCACCTCCTCTGCACTCCTATCCTCATTGGTCACATTTCTCAGGCAACGTTTAGTCACACCCTTACAGTCTGTTCTGGCCTCCTCGCTGACGACATTCTTCATCCCCTCATTCTGACTCCCACTTTGCAACGCCTCTCGTCCCAACCTGTACACCTCCCTCTCCCTGCCCCTCTGGTTCCCTTCTTTGCTGTTATTTGGTTCGCCGTTGAGCTTCTCTAGTTCCTGACATGGAGCCTGGATGTCAGTTTTGCCTTGAGTCTGGGTCAGAGTAGCCAGTCTCTGTCTGCTCTCCGTCAATTCCCCTCTCAGGGTGACCAGCTGCATATCAGCCTCCTTCTGTCTCTGCTGGGCAGCAGCCAGTTCCCTCTCAACGTCCTTTTGGGCCGTTCGGAGCGCAGTCAACTCTTCTTCAGCCTCGGCTCGTAGACGGTCAGCAACTGACACCGCCACCTGTAGGTCAGCCTGGAACTGCAACCACTCCCCACGCTCCGTCTGGAAGGGAAATAAAGAGTGTACTTAAAACACATCACACAAACTGCAACACATGGGTTGTCATTTCATTTATTTTCATTTGCAAGTCAAAACTCTGATTCATAAAGATGTGGATCTGTTGCAAAGTCCATGTTGTTTAAACCCTCATTAATTCATTTTTGACTGCTACAGCAGTGCAACTAGCTATAAACACATACAGCACTGACATATCACCTTGTAAAGTGATATGGCTAACATGTTAGAAAACATGTACATATCCAGCAGACAAAGAGCAACATTAGCATTAATTTGGGGTTGTGTTTCAGTTAACCTGAAGAATGCAAGTCCAATATTTTTTTGTCTTAAGGGAAATAAATAAATAAACTCTTTAGTGGATAAGTGCTCCACTGGATTCACCAGCCAGTAGCAAACTTAGCTGTGCTTGGCAGATAGCATACAGTGGGTTTGCAAACACGGGTGATGAAAGCGGCAATAGCGAACAAAGATTAAAACTAATTGCTGAAAGACTAAAACTCTCTGTAGAGCTGAGGAAACAGCAGTGATGGTGGTAATTCACTGTCGGAGGGTCACTACAAGCAGTTCCCTCCACATTAAATGTAGTCATTTAATCCATTGTTAATAAAAAAAATATCATAAGAGCAGCTTTAAAGCCATAATATGTAACTATTCCGCATTAAAATGTCTAAAAGCGACTAGACCTATATTATATATTTTATTGAGCTATGTACTTAGATTATCCCAAATGTTTCCAACAATTTTTAAACCTAGAGAAATCCATCATTTTAATCAAGGTAACGGTCCGTTTCATTTGGTCGCCTGTCAATAGCGTCATACCTCCTCTACCTAAGAGTATACACGCACAAGATGACAATCGTCGGCGTTGTGGTTGTCGACCAGAAACTGTCATAAATTGACTTTTATTCAGTTTAAGCCACATTTTCATGATAAACTTTTTAGATCTTGGTATATCTTTTAACCAGATGAAGGATTTTAGTCATTGAACATCTGGATCATAAAGTTACCAGAGAAACAACAGAGCGAATGTTAGCAGCAGCTCGGCTCACACAGAGTCCATCCCAGTAAAAATCTCCTGAACAATGGGAGAAGCTGGTTGTTTAACAATGAAGACAACAAATCCCATGATCCCACACTACTTTACAACGTCATCACACTCCATCTTTTGTTATTGTTTTGATTTAGAGACCCCTAGCAAAAGAAATCACATATTGTGCATTTAATATAGATCATGTCTAAACATGAAATATTACAAATGCTTTGACAGATATTTATTTAATTTTATTTTTGGGTTCAGATCAATGCACTTTGCTTGTGGTTTTATTACAGTATAAACAGACAGGTCAGATTACTACACTTCAACAAACATCTACTTATAAATGACTAAAAGGATTAAAACTGGCATTTTTAAACCTAAACTAGATACGACTGCCAAAAGCAAACATTGTTGAACCCTCAACAGACAATGACTTTAATCAATCAAATATCCATTTGACCCTCATTAGGAGACTAAAAGTTGAACTGAACTGAGTGGCAAGCCTCAGCAAGCAGAGGGGAGTGGAGCTAGCGAGTCAACTGTAATGAGGCCTAAATGAATCATGTGCCAAACATTTTTACTCAGTGTTTTATTGATATCATCTGACATCAAGTAAACAAGAATATGTGTTTACTTGCACAATTTCCAGGAAAAAGGACACCTAACAAGTTTGCTCACACACAAAAAAGTACCGCGCAACATTTTGGAGTGAGGCCAAAGATATTAATGCAACTGCTTTCTGTGTCATCAACCTTGTCGCTATATCTCCATAGGTATTTTCCTTGTTATCCACCGTTAGTCATTAGAATGAGCAGCAGATAAGGAGATAAGAATCGTCTGAAACAGATTCAGTTTCATATCTGAGAAGATGAGTGTCTCATTTAGAAAAAAGATTTCAGTTTGCTGACTTTGAAAGTATCCTAGCCTCAAACATGCACAAACACTGCCCCTGTGGATATGGAACATACACAACAAAAGAAGTATTCAAAGCCAAAAGGTAAATAATACCAGACCATTAAAAAAAGTTTAGCAACCATCATCATGAAAGGAGAGACGGAACGAGAAAGAAGGGAAAGGAGAAAGGAAGGACAATAAAAGGGGTTGAAATCATGCACAGATTTAATGGAGGCAGCACAGAGACTGTGGAGAAGTGTAAGCAAGAGAGATGTGAGAGAGGGCTGAGGAACGGAGGGGGCTGGGAAGGTTAGTAATTAGATGAAGAATGGATGGAGATGTGGAGGAGGAGGCGATATCTGAGCCAAGTTGCTCCCTCATCTGACCAGTGACTCAAGACCACAGCTGGACCCGATTACAGTGGATGCACACACACACACACACACACACATATCATATTCCATTTTTCTCTCCCACACATACACCTCCCTTATTCTTTTACCTCACCACCAAACCACATTGTTAAGTTTTCTCACACACATCCACAGTTTCACTGTAAGTTGGAATACACTCTTCCCTGGAAACATGTCCAATGAATAGCAGGATAGTGGTCCCTGTTTAGAGACGTTCTATATTAAGAAATACTAAAAACCCACTTGGACCCGAAGGATCTTGTCTTCACAGAGCCTTTGTTATCTGGATGTGAACACTCCAACTGGAGCGTGTCTGTTTAAGGAAACAGGAAGGGGCGCTCCTCAGTTCACACTGAGATAAGGGTGGAGTGGATTGTCAGTCTTATAGATACACACACGCACACACACTCTGTCCCTAAAGGGCTGACCTAGTGCCCCACTGCAAGACCAGATGTGGTATCCAGCATTCACACACACACACACACACACACACACGTCTATACTCCTGTGCACATCTGACTTCCTGACGATTCTTGGAAAGGGTCCAGCACACTTGGAGATAGTGTATGTGTGCGCGGGTGTGTGTGTGTGTATTCAAACCATCTGTCCCTAGTTCACCTCCACACCCAGTCTTTCTAATACATACTTGAGAAACATCCCAACTCTGTAATGGCTCCTCTCTCCAGCTTTCCACAGCCTGTTGAACACACTTTTACACCTATTAATAGATATTTCATCCCTCTACAGCTGACCCACACACATACAAAATGGCAAAAATTCCCCCCAACTTGCACTCACAATTTGCATTCCCAAACGTCCACTGATATCAAATAAAAGGGTCACAAGTCAATGCAATTTATTCTGCACTGCAAATTCAGCACAGCATGAACATTCAACAATGCAGCCCCCCCTCATCCAATCCAACCAAACTCACAAATCGTCATTCTAAATTTGAACAGCCACTGTAGCCTCAAGATACATGCCTTTTTGAGTCCAGGCAGGGTTGCTGGAGCAGCCTAGCGAGGAGAGAAAGAGAGCAGAGGGAACCTAGAGATCATTCCTGGAAATCTCCGGCAGCATTCACGTGGAACTGATTCCAAAGCAGGGCTTTAAGATTGACTAAATCTCCAGTAGGTAACCAAATCTGACTAGCCACCCACACACACCCACAACCCAGCCATGAATGGAGTGTTTTCATTTTTGTTGGTTAAGACAATTGAAGACTGATGGAGCACATAAGCACAGACAGATGGCACATGGGATAACATCTTTAGGAGTTCACTGCACATTGGGTAATCATCTTTTTTTTCAGCATTCAGTTTAAATACAGTGCATCCAAAATACATTACAACTGTTTGGTTGGTAGAAGACAGACTGGAGCATTGGGAACACTGTGATGAAGACAGATGAAGAGGCACAGAGGAGAGGTTTAGCTGACAGAATGTGACTGGATGAATGATGGCTACTTAAATAAAACAGAAAAAAGGTTTAAAAAAACAGGAGGTCAGATCTGAAGAAAAAGGGCTTAAGAAACTTGGGGGTCAGATGAAAAGACGGATGGAAGTGGAGGAACAGACTAGGAGGGGAGGAAATGAGATAAAAGAGGGGTGGGGAGAAGAAAGAAAGAGGAAGCAAGGGATGAGATAGAGGAGAGCATTGCAGCAAAAGTTGTAGGGTAAGTGTGAGTTCTTGTGCTCAGGGAGGAGTGGTCAGCTCTCTGATGGAGAAAGAATGAGGGAATGAAGAAAAGGCAGAGAGGCACAGCAAGGGGAGAGGGGGGGGAGGCTTCCCTACAAAACCAATTGCACTCGCCAAGACTTTCAATGCATCTGTACATGTTTGCGAGTCTTGCGTCTCACGTGCACCACACACACAAAAACACATGGCCAGCCAGTCACTGCAAGCTGCAGCCCTCACCCCCCACATCCCCCCCCTCCTCGCCACACTGCACAAAACAAAACAAGTTTTGTCTCCTGAACGGCTCAATGTGAACCCCCTCCTCCGCACTTCTCTTCCCTTCTCCAGCTCTCCACAAAAAAAAAAGGCTCCCAGGACAGCAGAGCAGACTGAGAGGGTTCATAAAGTCGAGCTTTGCTAGCTTATATTGCCCTACCGAGGGCCCATGTAAACACAGTGTTCGATTGCTGTGATTTCTAATACATGGCTACCTCTCAGTGCTATACCACAGACTCTCTGAGGTTTTGCTGGCCTATGCGAGGCTCACATTTCCAAGCCCTCATGGGAATGTGGGAAAGTGAAAAAGAGAGGAAGGAAAGAAAGAGGAGAGGAGGGTTAGAATATCAAGAAGAGAGAAAGGTGACATTAAGGAGGTGTGATGAGTAGAAGGGAACACGAGCAGGCTACAAGATGGTCACGTGCGTCGGATTAGCACCTGCTTGCAATTTAATGCAATTCTAATCATTCTGATTCTAATACACTGTAAAAAGTATAATAGAAACAAGGACAGTCACTGAGAGAGGAAAAGAGGAGAAAAATGGGGTTGAGGGAGGCATAATGTAGGACATATTCCAGCTGTTGTAATCTGTGGCAGATCTAGAGGAAGCTGGGAGCCTCGGGCTACAATCCTCATAAGGGAGGGTCAGGAATTGGAAAGACCAACTGACAGGAAATTACCGCAGAATATCACCATCCTCATAAGAGCATGGAACGCCTGAGCAATTGGACTGTGGAACGCTTGCAGATATTTATTCTAATGATGACTTTTTATTGGGTCATAAATGGAGTCAGGGACTAAATAATGGATCAATCCAAAATAGCTGGTAGGTCCCCGATTAGACAAACATAGTGTGCCTGGTTCGGATAAAAAGTGAATAAACTTTAGGGATGAAACATTTCTGAAACATGCTCTTCATGTTTTAAATCAGTAACAATGAAGGCAACAGGTGTCCTGCTAACATTCAAGACTGATGTTCTCCTTTTGTAAAAAAGGATCCACAATTTATGAAACTGTCTTTGATCTCTACACATATGAGCTACGAGACACTTGAACAGAAGATGACCTCAACTATTTTCCTCTCTTGGGCCTCTCAGGAGAAGCAGAGGACAGGAAGACCTCCATTAGAGGATCTGCAGCTCCCAGGGGGCTGAGCAGGGCCCATTCCAGAGCCTATTGTGATAGGGGGGTTAGTGTTTGACAGGGTGTTATCTTTTGGATGAAGGGTCATAAGCACTACACTGACATATATAATTGGAGTGTGTCACTTCCTGTTTATGTAGCTATATTTATCCACTTTAGTGTTTTCTAGCGTTGCATGTGTGGAAAACTAGGACTGAAGACAGGAAAAAGGTACATTCGAGGTGCAATTGCACAAACCTTTGAAATTCCTGATAAAAAACTAAAAACTAGTGACCCCTAATTACCATTAATATCACACCATGAAGCCAATAACTGGAAAAAAAAAGAATAGGACAGAACATATCTAGAAACAAAAGCCTTTTCTAGCACATCTCACCTGTAAAGTACTCTTCAGACTCTTCACTTCTGTCAGTAGACACTTCAGTATCTCTGAGGGAAGGATACAGAAATGTCAGAGGACATTACATGCATATCAAACACAAAAAAATGTCAAGGAAATGGATTTGCCCTTCTGAAAACAGGGAAATGTTGGGCCCACAATGAAATTAAATGTTGTCACACTCATACAAAACTTTGCAGGCGTGAATATTATTCATAAGTAGAGAGGAAACAGAGAGGGGGAATGCACTGGACATTATAATACCATGAATGAGAGACATATCATTCTTGCCTGCTGTGTTTGTGGCTCCATCCTGACTGGCTGTGATACCCAGTGTTGTCCTACACTCTTCCAGCAGCTTCTCCACCTCCTCATCCTGGCTGTCCCCAGCCTCTTGACCCGGCAGCAGAGACTGACTGAGACCACTGTCCCTTTCTCTCCAGTTCTGCTTGGAAGAGCTACGCACAATAGGTAAGGAACTACTTGGAGAAGAGGGGCTCTTTGTGGGGCTTACAGCCACACACTTCCCCTGGGTGACTGGAGTCCGAGGGGTAGAGGTAGGAGGAGCCCCATTCCTCCCAAGAGCAACTTGTCCTTTCACTGCCACAGTACTTCCTGGCTTGTCGTGCACTGGGCTAACTCCTGGACCAATCGTGGAGCTGTTTGAGCTGACTGGTGAATGAGGCCTCCAATCAGGAGGGGGAACGGGAGAGGTTGGGGTGGTGCTTGGCTGCGATTTCTTCCCGCTGGATGTGAGGACAGGGACTGGAGGTGGGGATGAAATCGGGGCCGCAGAGGAAGGTTGAGGTGAGGTAGGGGGGAAGAGTTGGGGGACAGCAGGCAGGTCATTCTGTGGAGAACTAGGAGGAGTGTGGAAACTATCCACATGGGCCCCTAGAAAAAAAACAACTTCAGATTATTCATCGAATTCAGATGAAATAAGCAAGGCAAACACATCTTTAAAGACCCAGCATCAGACATGTTTAAAGATGTATAAAAAAACTGTAAAGCTGCTTTGAAAATTGATGCGTGATGTTCCACCAAAAAGATCAATTACCTAGTTTAAAAAATCTTTAAGTCCTCTCCCTTACTGAAAATTCCTGAATATACAAATATTTTTGATTTCAAAAGTTTAACTGGTGGATGCAAGAGTCTCCTACATCACTGAAAAGTCCACTCTTGGCATATGTGTTAGAGCACAAAGAGACTTTCTCCTTTCAGCAGATTAATGGGAAAAACAGCCTTATCGTGTCAAACTCTGCACATACATCAGTCTGCACAGTGAAGCTCAAACATCCAAGAGAAGTATAAATAAACAAGACCTATTCTGAGTTGAGAGGGACTTTAAGTTCTGAATTATTGTGAGAAACATAGCAAAACAGATTGAAAGAACTGCCTGAACAACTGAATCATGGCCAGAACTAAGGAAGAAAACAGTTTAGTGGTCACTAGTCTGGCATGTTGACATTCAAAACACTATTCAGTGAGGTGACCAGACCAGCAAGGACCTCATTGGTCAGCAATCATCCAGGCCATGCCCCTAGAGATGAATACTTTAATTGAGACATTCCTCTTGGACTGCTCATCCATGATGCTGCTGCGACATACATTCCCCAAATTCAGGAACACACATACACAGAAGACAAATAGATGTATTTGCAGCAGTCGGCCGCAAATAAATTTGAGCCTGACATGGTAACAATAACACATCCAGTTTCCACTTTTAAACTCAGCGTTCCTTGCCCCTCACAGCATGCCACCAATAATAAGTTAAGAAGCTATGGGAACTACTGGGCGTCATGTCTCCTTTTCTTTCCTCCTTTTCCTTGTTTGGACAAAAGCCTCACTGAAATGACTGATTTTTTATGTTGTAAGAGCAGCAGTTATGCACCACCTGCTGTAGGCATAATCACTGGAAAAGAATGACAGGATTGTCTAATAACTTTCTCATGCCACCCCTGCTTTTTATTTCTTCATTCCAAACCTTAATGTGCTCGTCCAACCATACGCATGGGTGGCAGATTGACTAACGGAGAGAGAGTATGTGTGTGTGCGTCCACTGAGGTCTGTAGGTGAGTGTGTGTGTGTGTGTGTGTGTGTGTCAGATAGCATTAGGCTTCCTATGATTAATCTGCTGCCCTTGTGCTGAGCCGGGGAATTTTGCCGATTCATCACAGCTGGCCCGGCGGGGCCAGAACGAATCACACAGGGACGCAAGGAGAATGACCACTCACTGAGCAACACACAGGAGGGCTGCCAAGATTCCTGCTGCCGCTCAGCGCACACACACACACACACTTAGCCTTTCCGCTTGCTTCCCCCTTTGTTGCCTTCAGTTTCCAGATTACCCCTCATCCACCCCTCTCCTTCATACTCACTTTTCTTGTACCACTCCTTTTCCCTCTACCATTCTCTTCTTCTACATGTATGAGAGCTTTGAGGTGTGCTGCCTTTATTTTTTTTAAAAAGTCTCTAAACATGAGGCCAAAACACACTGCCAGTCATGTGTGTCGTGGCAAACATTTTAAATCCACTTCAGAATGCAGAGACAGACCAAAGAAGAGTCAAAGAAAGTGACTTTAGTAGAGCTAGCGAATTAATTAAACAAGTGCAGGCTCAAGTGTGTGTATGTGTTGACCTACCTGTGGGTCCATGGCTGTCCTTGCTGGAAAAGTTGCCCATACTGCAGCCACTGATGCGGCCCCGCAGGTGCTTGTTGCTCTTTCACTCAACCTAGACCAATGTGGCACTGTGGAGGTGACCTACACACACACACACACACATCCAGAAAGATGATGGATGAAGTCACACACATATACAGTGACTACAAGTCTGAACCAACCCTGAACTGATCCCCTTCAGGTTTATGATAGACTGAGTGAGTTTACAGGGAACTTATGCTGTACATATGAATGATAGCCTATAAGACAATCAGTGTCTTTACACAATGTGGCTAAATAACATGGATCAGCCGCAGAAGGACTCTCCAGTGTGACCACATGTGACAAAAGCTAGTAGCATGTTTGGTTTAAAAGCATCTTAACTGTACGCATGAGGAATGCGCCAAAACCAACACAGAAGCACGCATACAGCGCCATCGAAAACTATAAAACTGGAGTTGGCAAAACAGATTCTAGATCATATGTTGATAAAACATATAATTTATAAACATATAATTTCGCTCTAACAGCATACACTTAAACGCCCAATCAAACTTTTAGACGGGAGCTTGAATTAAGTCTACATCCAACAATTTGAAAACGTGTTGCGAAACTTTGTAATCAGTTCGTTTAAACGCCGTACCTCTAGTTTGGAAAGGACTAAAAAAGAAATCGTTACAAACCCTTAAAAGCGGACAAATAAATCCAAAATCCTTTTGTCCTGAGTTTGGTCAACTCTACTCCACGCGTTGCTTCCTCCAGCGTTGCTCAACCATGCGCACTGTCTCGCCGTGTCTTCACTGAGGAGAGCGAGTGGCGGACATAGAAATGAAACTGCATTTTCTTTGAGAAAAGTTTAATTCGCGTTACATGTTCCTGGAGGAAACATCGTCACATGAAGACGAGGCCTGACTGTAACCCGCACAGCAAAGCAAAGAGCAAAAACTTTCAACATCGATGACTGATGACACGGATTATCCGCTGGATATGTCCACTGGAGGGCACAGTTAGGCTGCAGTAGGAAAAACCTGTTGCCTCTGGGATGTGGCGGCCCCGCTTCACCTTTCTCTTCACCTATTATGGATATGGGCTCACACAGGCTGATGACCCACTGACCTACAGTACCAGACAGCTCCAGAGAGAGTCAATTTCTACACATATTTTCAACATTGGGGGGATTCAAACCTCCTGAAAGGTTGTTTGTCTTCTATATTACAGAATTTGAAGATACCAGTTTCAGTGCATCTGCATCTGCAGATTCAGTGGCTTGCCTGATTACTCCTTAGCATTATTGTTTGGGATTTACAATGCTGTAAAACCCATCACTCTAACCTCTTCAATTTATGCAAATAACTAACTACACATCTTTGTACACTGTTTATCTGATGGAGTCTGCAGCAACAGTATTGGTATATATTAATATTTTTGTGTCTGCGTGTCCAGGTCTCATGTTAGATTGAATTTGTGTCTTTGGTTTTCTTCTTCTCGTTTTTTGTGAATATTTGGTGTATGTGTAGGTTATTTATGACAGAATAAAAGCAAACAATTGTGCCAATATTTTTAAGTTCAATGTGGCTGAATGTTATGGGCACTGAGATGTAAAATATCCATCGGTGATTCCTGCATCTGCACAGTTGTAAACAGGCGGGTGGTGCAGGTTGTATGGTCACTAATATTTTCAGGTTCAGCAGACATTTTTCAGACTCATGAAGATCTAGTATGGATTGACATCAACTTGCCTTGCCTTGTGTTTTTACCTGTTTTTTAATATTTTAAGGGCAAAAACTACAAAAACACTTTAGATAATTGTGTATTTTAATGTCAAAATATGTTGAGTCCTCTCAAACCTATTTACTTTACAATATATATTTACCATATCCTTCATGTAAGTCAATTACATATTGAGAATTGTTATTTTCTCCATACAGTAATTATTGTCTCAAAGTATAATTAAGAAATTATTTATCTTAATAACAATTAATAATAATTCATCTTGACTCAAATCAAACTATTCAAGCATATTACAGCAAAACAGCATAAATTTCACGTTGACTAGAAGCCTTTATTTCTTGAAAAAAAGACAACTTCATCACACAACACGGTACAAAAACAATCTGACCCACAGGTGTAACTAAAGTGCAACAGTAGAGCAGCATGTTTGCCAAATGCTTTTATTTCATAAATCTCTTCCAACATCTATTCATTAAATATTAATTATATTGCTAACAGAACAAATCTGTCATCTATCATGCACAGCTGAACTCAAGTTTGTACACCTTCACAGACTGAAATAGATGAGCACTGGGGTGTGACACCCACAAGCAAGGTAACAGAGCAATACTGTGCTTTCAAACATTCCCTGTATTTTAGTCCAACACACAGTTCTTAACAGCAAACATGTTTTCAGATATTCCTTTTTGTCCGTGCACTGTCTTGGCAGTACCCCCTCATAAACTGTGCAATGCTGAGTGAAACAGGAAGTTTGCTGCAGTGAGGAGACAAGCTCTCTCCAACTCTATGATTGAGATCAATAGGTTTTCACAGTGCTCTGTGCTCACTGTGCACCACTGCAGTAAAGAGAGAATCCATCAAAACCAGCCAGGTGCATTACACAACCTCCAACCCTTACCCATATTGATTTCACACTCATGGGAGTGCAATGCCCAAACATGACTATGCATTGCAGTTCGGTGCCAGCATGACAATACTTTCAGACCTAGATGTAAGAACAGGTGAAAAGCACGTCAAGTCATACATATATGAGAGCCTGAGATGAATCTGTTATTTCTCAGAAAAAAAGCTCCAACATACCTATATATTTTCCCCTCAGTGGTATATACTTAAAAACACAGAGTATCCTGTTGTTTTGAGACCATTACAACCCCATTATGAAATTGTTTTATGGTGTCAGTCTCTGTCCAGAGTAAGGTGACCAATTGTTCAGTGTCTGATGCCAGTTGGAGCCATTAGCCCCTCTGCTGAGTGTATTACGACCATTCTGTGTGTGACCTACTGAGCTAGCGCTCTGAAGGTCCAATACTGGGGCTCTAAAAAACTCCCAACCTGCCACAACTAGCCGCTGGTCCAATTTGGCAGACAGACAAGGCTGGCTCTTCAGCATCAAAAAAATTGATTACAAGGTCTGGCTGACCTCTACGTGATGAAACACTCAACTTTCCCACCATCCTCCTTTTTCACAGCTTAGCAGAATACTACAGTACCTCCTCTGTCTGTGTCCTGCTCATGGAGAAATAAAATTTCCCTTTTATGGCGTGTTATGACTACATATCCATACTAGGAGGCAGTGAAGATAAAGACAGTTATGACCCTGTGCTCCCTGTAAGGCACGGCACACATTCTCAACCACACTCAGTGTCTCGCCAAATTTTAATTCCCTTTTCACTGCTACATTTTTGGTGTAACCACAAATGGAAACACCAATTCCATATGAACACGTGACATTAGGATGAATGGTGGACACTGCAGGGGGAATGGTACAAAGTAGGGATGCGCAGGATTGTCTGCCTCTCATGAGTCCTTGATTCTAATACCAGATTAGGTTAATGAGTGTGTGTGCCAGGGATGATTTTCCACATGGGTTAATCCCCTCAGAGGACACAGGCTTATCCTGGGGGAATCACCAGTCTACCCTGCCTGCTTGTCGCCATCGCTGTCTGAGCCAGGTAAATAAGCATTAGTAATCCAGCAAGGTGTATTTTTATAAGCATTGTTTACACGACTCAGGTCTTAATATCAATTGTGCATGACTTTCTTCTATTACTCTGAAAGACGCTTTCTATCCACAAAACTTTCCTGCCACTTTCTGCTGTTCTTCACTACCCTGATCAAACCTTTGGAAAGTTTAACTGTTTTGAAAACAGGAAGCACCCGTCACTGATTCAGCCACAAAGCCAACCTGTGTCTTCCACCACAGTCTGATTGACAGTCACTGCCAGACTACGGCAGCAAACGCCAAGGCCCGTTGATGGATGGCACCTGCTCCTCCTCAGAGGAAATCAATTAAAGTCATGGGCAGGGATGGGCTGCTCAAGCACTTAAACATGGCTGTCTGCCTGGGGAGAGAAGGAGGGGGGCATAGAGAGAGGTTTACCAACCATCTGTGTACAGAGGGGCACTGCCAAGCGTCAGTCCCTTTTTACGCCAAGCCTCAAAAAGACACACAATGTCTCCAAATTAAACATGTTAGTTCATTCAAGCTGCATTCAGCAACAGTCTTTGGGAGGTTCCAGCATCATTACATACTCATCCAATCATTCATATTTCTTAGTGCCCACACAGTGCATTAAGGACTCTAATATTAGTGACTAATTGATACAATCCGGTAGAATTCAAACTATTTTTGCATGTGTTACACTAGCTAACACATGGATATCACATCCAACTTCCTGCCAACACACAGGTTGAGATCAGTCAGATATCCACACTCGCATATCATCAGAGAGCACATGGGCCACATTGATGCAATGGGCCAGCATAGCTACGATCTTAAACATGCAAAAGTGTAGTTACTGGAACTCAACCTATGATGGTGGCCAATCTATATTCAACCAAGTTACTTTAAGGGAACTTGTGTCCCACAAAGGAGGGAGGTGGGATCTCCTGGTGGGCACCAGCCCGACGAGTATCATCCAGTAAGGGGGTCCTGTGAGCAGCTGTGCCCACCATGCTGGCGTCAGTGTGTGTGCCAACCCACTGCAGCACACGGGTGGAGGGCCGGTGGTGGAGGGCCAACTGCCTGGAGCTGTAGCCACACATCCCGATCCCCATGGCCCCCAGCAGCATTGCCATACCAGGCATGGTGTTCTCAGCTGGAGGCGTCACAGGAACATTATGGTAGGCTTGAGTCTGAAAGGAGAAGAAAGTTTAGATAAAATGTGATCAGGGGAATGTTGGATGTTGGTTTCAATGGTTCAGTGACAAATAAATTGTGACATGGTATCAAGGCAGTCCAAAAATAGAACAACTGCCAAGCAAACAACAGCCAGAGTTCTGATTTGTTAATGTCCAAAGGATACGCATGGATAGAGATTAACTTCAGGCCTAAGGAGCACAGCACAGGAGGACAGCATGTATTGTTAGCCTTTTCCCAAACTATTGTCTGCATCAAATGAGCCACAATATGCTCACCTCAGCCCTCGCCCCATCCAGTCCTCCCAACAATCCACAAGAGATTAAAAACCCATCTTCTCTCATTTACCAAATGGTGGTCTGTCTCTTTTGACAAACAAAAAGCTCATCTATTTTGCGACATGGGCAATTTCCTCAGTGGGCCCTTGACAATAATAAAGACCATTGAGGAGCAAATAATAGAAACTTCGTAGTTTCTAATGGAGATGCGTCACAGGCAGTTAAGAAGCCATTCCTGTAGCTCACTCACCCATTTCCCATTTCCATTTACAATGCAACGGACTGTCACAAGTTTGGATTTTTCCATTGTTTGTAGCAAACTCCACCAAATAGGTGATTGTGTTTTGTGAGCTAAAGCAAAAGCCATCTGCAATTACTGGAACAGTAGCATGGAAAGACCTCGTATTTGTGGATGGTGTGTGTATAATATGATAGTATTGTATTTCATCATCTTGTCACAGCTGCATCTTGAGAGACTTGACTGAAAAAAATGGCTGCATGTCAGTATAAAGCTTAGTGAAACAAACTTGCCGTATGCACTGTCTCTGGCTATAAACCGCTGTATATACCTATAAAACCAGTACACTTCTTCCCCTCAGTGGTTGCTCAGAACTGACAAGTTATTTCATCCTACTCCTTTAAGAACCAGTAGAGACAGAGCATGCCAAGCAACATGTAATCTAAACTTCAATTCCAAGATATTAAAAGGGCTTTCTGCCTCTTTGTTTGAAATGTCTTAAATCAAAACAAGCTGCCTGGTGCAAATTAATGGCAATCCACTTTTTCTGAGATCATAGGCAAGTAAAATCTAATGACTCAGCATGTTCCTGCTTCCCAGTGGTGCTGACAGTTTTAGTGTCACTATGCTTCTGAGAGTAAGAATCACAGCACATGAAACTATGCTGTAGGTGGTTCACTTATTGTTTTCTGCTTGGCTCCAAATCTTTTGTGAATTGTGTCTTCTTCAACTTTATAACAAAGTGACATCGAAAAATCCAAACCATTGTAATTCCTCATTCCTCAGCAGTTATGCACATCTTACCTGATTTCATGAATGTTCACAATGATAACTGAACTTTTAAAAAACTAAACGGCTTACCTGCAGAAATCTGATGTATCCTGGAGTCAGTCTTGGGATTCTGAAAAACATTTTAGAGTTTCCTTCTGTTTTTTTTTTCTGTTAGATGAGGAATGAGTTAAAGGCAAGATGACAAATAACAGATGATGGTTCTCTCAAGCTCCTCTTCCTGGACTCCCAGGACGGGAAACCCACTGACAGAGGGTCTGTCCGGGTGTGTGTGTGTGTGTGGACACTTCAACCTGTACTCAGCTCTCTGATTCAGGATGGTCTGGTCAGCCCTTATACTGTCTCCTTCCTGTCTTTACGTAAGAGGCCGTCTGCAGGTGGTGTGTCTAAGGGGATTACAGGAGTTGGCACACAGGAACAAAGAAGTCAATCTGGACAGCAGGAAGGTTGAATAGAGTATAGGGCTGGGTGACAATTTAATATTAAAGTGTATCAAGTTTTAGTGGAATCATATTGAAATTATGATTATTCTGTATAATTGTTTTACAAAATTCTGTTGTTGAAATTAACTTCAATCAAATGTATGCTTAGTTATTGTATGCAGTTTTGTCTGATGTAACATGAAGTGAAATGCAGTTCATTGCATTAAAAAAAAGTTTTTTTCTATGTAATCTTGCATATAGTTGCCACACTGTGATAAGAATATAAAATATTTGTATTAATATTGTCATTTGCACATACACACTTTATTTTCAATGTTTTGGAGTCTGTTCAGAACATTTTCAGGATTGTGATGATTTCTGTTTGTGAAGTGAAAAATGATGAATGAGAAGTTTTTAACCAATTCTAGTAAAGTACATTAGCATCTAGTGTAACTGATTTCTGACTTCAGCAGTTCCTTTAATAGCCTTGAACAGATGGGGCTAAGTTATTTGAAGTCAGAACCACTAGAACCCATCTGAATGTGCCAGGTTGGTTGATTTGGATGTTTTTCTGTTGATGTTAGAAAGGCTCCTCTTGCCATGTCAGCATTTTTCTTTGAGCTTTAATATCCTTTCTGGCCCCAGGGTCCTCAACTCAGAGTTAGGTCTTATAATGAGGAAGCTGTGCTGATAACGTCTCTCGGTGGACAAGAAACCAAATCTCTTCAGTGAGTGCAGCCAGCAATGACCTTCTTCTCATCTCTGGTAATAGGGCTCATTTTTGCCTCCCAACTCATGCATCAATGAATAATCTTAAATACTGGCATTTATTCTGCAAACTCATGACACCACAGAAACTTGTGATGTTTTGTGTTATGCATGTCAAGATACAGCATTTCAGGTATTACACAGAAGGTAAAAAACTAAACTCATTGATGGCTTCAGTGGTACAAAATATAAAACAAAGTGAAGTCAAACATTAACAAGACTTGCAAGCTGTTCTCTGAGACTACTTAGGCACAGTGCTGCTTTAAGCTAAATGCTAACATCAGCATAGTAACATGCTCCTGTTTAGCAGGTATAATGTTTACCATGTTTCTAGTGTTAGCATGCTAAACTTGGCTGAGTTCGATAGGAATGTCAATAGTTCTGCAGGAATCTGGTCATAAACCAAAGTATTGGATAAATTAAAAAATTAGCCTCATGCTGGTACTGCACAAAAAGTCAGGGGATCCCCAATTATGTCTTAACCAATGCCTGGCAACCCATGCAATAGTTGAGTAATTTCCCTCAAAACCAAAAATGTCAACCTCATGATGGTGCTAGAGCGCTAGAGGAAATCATCAAAGTCATTAGGATACATCCTCTGGGAACCGTGTCGTCTACCAAATTTTGTCCCAATCATGATGGTCGATATTGAGCTATTTAACTAGATAAGTTAAAACTTTGATCTGCTGGCGGTGTGAGACGAAAAGTCAGGGCTCACCAGAGTCAGAAGAATTCATCCTCTGGGGACCGTGAATGGCTGTACACAATTTCATAGCAATCCATCCTATATTTTTTGAGATATTTCAGTCTGGAACAGGGCCATCCCTAGAGCCATGTTGCTAGAATGGCTACAAAGTATATCTAACTACTGTGTGGAGGACAAAAAACACAAAGCACTATAACCACTAAAAAATCATTTATATAAGAATGATAGGCAATGCGGTCTTTGTCCTTATTGTCATCTCTGGCTAATGTCAGCAGCATAAGCCCATGACTTTCCATCAGACACAGCACCTGGTGCGTCCATCCATGAATGGAGGCCACAGATGGCAGCCCTCATGTTAATTGTTCACTACTATAATAGTATACACCTACGCACAGAGCTTTTTGTTGCACTGTACAGTATAAACTGCTGGTGGCTACTGGCACATCCTAGTTCTGGAAAGACAACAATTCCTCTGAAGCTGCTATGTGGCAGACAGCGCTCACTCATGTCATCACAATGGCGCATCCAAGCCGAGTTAATTCTCTACCCTTTTCCTGAACTCATCCCCTGGCAACAAGCTATGGGTAAATGTATTAAAATAGATTACCTGAGCTGTAGACAGGTATGGTGGTGCTGAAGGTTAAGCTACAGGCTCCCTGGGTGGTACTGGTTTCCTAAGGCCCATCAACAACATGCTGTGTTACTATACTGAGCATACAGTTAGATAACTGCAACAAATGTTTGTGGGAATCACGTAATGGGACTAGTTATTGTTCTTAATCATTTACCCTCATAAGTAATATCTGCAGGGACATCATTATTCTCATTAGTATTGCCTTCCTGATGACGATCAATCTATCCAGTGCAGTTAGGTGAAACAGTAAATTTGAAAAGGCATATGGAATAGCAGCTTGGTCAGAAATTGATTTGTGGGAAGTCGAGATAATTGAAGAGCTATTAGGTTAGCCGGCTGGGTTTAAATGTCATAACATCTGCAAACAACACTGGAGCACCGGCAGAGCTGACATTTGCTTTGCTGGCAATTAAATAAGGTGGATGGGTGTGATGTTAATACCAATTAAATGTTTGATTCATTTTAAACTACATAAAAAAACAAATACGAAACAACTCTAACAAACAGGAAGGTAAGTAACAGCTCGGTCGATAATGACAACGTCAAGCTTATTCATGCTGTGTGGCAGGCCTAGCTCAGGATTGTTTTCTTCTTGTGAGATATTAGGCATAAAAAAAGATTAGACAAAAGTGTAAAAAGGCAAAAATATTTAATAAAAATATTCACATAGCATCATGGTATGCCCAACACTTTTGAAATGCAGTATATGAGAAAAAAAAAACAAGAATATTCTTGTTTAAAATGATGAAACACAGTGGAAATAATCCTTCAGTACTGTCACTGTGTTGTGTGATTGACAGTCTCATGGGTGTGTTGTAGAAAAATCTGTCTTCTTGTCTCCCTGCAAGGGAAGAATGTCTGTGATCCAGTATTGGAACAGTGAAACGACCGCAGTGGTTTCGTCTAAAACACAAAGAGACAGAAAAACATTTCAGTTACAGCTGAGACTGCTGACAACACAATACCAGAGCAACAGTCAGTGCTTTCACCAAAGAGACTTATTTGCAGTTGTATTTTGGGCATAATAGAACAAAATCTACAGCCGGTGCTAAAATCTACCTCCTGCATGTAGTGATTCATCCTAACACATCTGTCTCTCACCCAATACAGAATCTTTCTTTTACTTCTTCTTGAAAAAAAAATGAATTCAGTTTAGTGAATCAATGCAGAACATAAAATGGACAGTATAAAAAGGGAAGCAGTCAAGCCAATGTCATTCATGAGAGGAACTCCAGGGTGCAGGAAATCTGCTTTAGACTTACTCCTGCAGTCAACTGATTGCCACTGCAAAGGTAGATAGAGTGAGGAGAGCTTTAGTGAACTCACTTGAAGGACTTAAAAAACACACTTCTCCACAAGCACATGGATTAGTTCCTGCCTGGCAGTATGCTGCTTTAACAAGTTGTACGTTATAATTTAAAATATTGGCATATTGCAGCGATTCATAAATGTGTCAAATACAGCAAGAGTGCCAATGCCTTCTCTATAAAATGCTCACATAGCAAAGATGAGTTAAGCAGAATGAATCTTTACTAACTAAAACAAAGAATTCTGCTTTGGGCTAAAGTTAGATAAATTACTTTGCTGCTTTGATACAATGTGCTGGTGGAGTTGCATTTAAAAGCAGCAGCATTAAAAAAACAGTGAATTGAAGCATGACTCATACAATGTGAGGCGGGTGGGATGGTGGTGGTGGTGGTAGTGGTGGTGTTGGTGGGGTAGGGGTGGGGGGGTTAGAAAAGCTTTCAGGCAGCTGTGGAGCAGGTGCATGGAGAGGATAGGCGCAACTAAGGCAGGCTCTATTGTGGGCTCTGCTCGCGAGATAGCAAACTGGTTTTTACACGATGCCGTCTTGGCGTCAAGGACAGACAGAGACAAGCATCACTTTGTGGCCAGCAATATGGCAGTAGCCTGAATCTCTTTTTCACTCTTCCTCTCTTTCTCATACACAAACAAGCATGTACGTGACAGCAGCAAAGTCCCTGCTGATCCTATTATGCAGCCAGGTAGCCAACACACACACACACACATACACGCACACGCTCACAGGTGAAAACATGTCTGGGGGCTTGAGATGTTTTGGCTCTTGACAGAGTTAAGGCAAGAGGAACAAGTTGTAACATGTTAGTTAACTCATGGTGCAGGTCACCTGCGTGTGAGACGTAACGTGGATGGGACCGGCTCTAGTACTGCAAATTAAGGGCACGTACGTACAGGTGAAGACTGATAAGGGCAAGTAAGGGCAGGTGTAGTCAGGTGAACAATAAAGACGTATGTAAGAGTGCACAGCATGAGACATGCACAGACAGACAGAGGCAAGTATTAACTTGCAGGGACAGGTCAGTGAAGTGCCTGAGGCAGATCCCAACAAGAAGAGGCCAGTATGGACAGGAATGGGCATGTATGAAAGCACGTAACAAGCATGGAGCAACATTAAACACACTAATACCCGAACTTTTTGGAAAAATAATTTTTTCTCATTGATGGATCACTGACCTCCAGACATGGAGGAGTTGTTGTAGAGCTCCTCCAGTGCTTTTGCTAGTCTGTCTGTCTCCTTCTGTTGAACAAAGGCCTTGAGACTGTACAGCTGCTTTAGGAGAGAGGCGGGCTTGTTTCCGCTGGCTATGCTGCTCAAAAGGTCGTCCACCATCCCAGATAAGTGAGGAAGCTTGTCTACATGCAACGAGGCTGGTGAAGCACAGAAGACATGAAAGGTGGTTTGTTCATAATATAGTATTGTATCTAATACATCTCAAGGTGACACATTAAATTTACCTCTATAAACTGCACCATATTTACAGTGGCCATTGTTAATTTATATAACATTTTATATAACATTTATTTCTTTACTTATATAACTGTTGCCTCCTCTTCACTTTACTGTCTAGACTCTGTGTCATCAAAATAGAGAGAACATCACTAGTATCATTTTACAAATTGTATAAAATCAAAATGTTGGTGCGGTCTCGCCATTTATTATTACTCTCACTCATTTACAGGGCTGCTTTACCAGGTAGCGAGGACCAAGGAGCTTTCTGCACACTACTCATGGCCTAATCTTCAGCACACACTGCAGCTTAATGAACTTGTTTCTCTAGGCGAGTTCAGAGCCTTGATTAAAAACTCTGTGACCAGAGAGTGCAATTGCTTTAGGTAAGCTGGATTTTGCATTGTGTGCCTGCCATCAATAATCCCTATATTAAACATGACTTCTTTTATAACTTTTATAATTTCAAATTTTTTAACTTTTATGTTATCTTAGCCTATTTTTCTTTAAAAGAACTGTTAACTAAATAAATCAAAGATGTAGCTGATGATTACCAGTCAGCAGTCAGATATAGATATGACTGGCGCTTCTGTCTCTCCATCTACTAAATTTTAATGGCACTGCAATTTTAGCAATTACACTTTCATCCAATTACCGGCTGGTTTTTTAAATGACTCGTCTGTTTAGTTCATGCTGGCACTGTCTGTCACGTCATGTCTCAAAAAAGCACAAAAACGCAATGGCTTAAGTGCAGTGAGTTCTGGTCATTGGTTCTCATGAATATGCTTTCAGCATTTGGCAGCATTCAATTACATGTTTGTAAACTACATCTCAGAATGCCACCAGCTTTGAGCATCACAGCACCTAAAAGCAATCAAAAATCACTCTTTTCTTTGGTCTAGATTTAGTACATTACGAATAAGAGTCCTGATTGAAAACAGGCAAGCAGCCTGGGCTTAATACTCACTATCAGACATATAGATTTCCATTGTTGTCCTGAGAAAGTCTGACACCTCAGCAGCTCTCCTCTCATCCTCCTCCTCCCCATCTTTTTGGTATGTGAACTCCAGGGCAGATGCCTGGGGCATTAGACCCATGGAAAGCAGCTTTTCTTTGTGCCGTTTCTTCTTTAGCTTTCTTTTCTTGTTCCTGCTAATGCGCTCCCCTCCCTCATCCACAGGAGTCTGACCTTGACCTATACAGGTCTCACTCATTGTAGGTGCTACATCTTTCCCTGAGTTTTCATGAAAGTTTGGTTTCCTCTTCCTTCTTCTCCTCCTTCTTTTCTGTTCCTCTGCTTCTTTATCTTGGTCGAGATCTTCGTTGCTCTCATGGACGCTCTCCTCTGTGGGTAACAAGACAGAAGACTTTTCATTAATTTCAAAACATTTTCAAACTTCATTAATCCATTACAGCCTTCATATGCACCTCTACACTTAAGAAAAAGATTCCTAAATCAGAACTGAGAACATCAGATTGTTAGGCTCACGCAGTTAATATAATAGATTCTGTGTCACATATTGGGATGGAGCAGATTTCACCAGGTTTCACTTGCAACCTGGACAAAGTGTAAAAGATGCCTACACACAAGCTGAAGCCAGTAGGGGCTTTGAGTCTCAATAATGTCCAAAATCGTGGCAATGAGGGCCAAGAGATTTCTGCTTCCCTTCCGGCCAATTACTGCACCTGCTGATTCCAATTAGATACTCTAAAAACCTGCTGAATCTTAGCCTTGCATAGAAAAAACTTGAGACCACAGGTGGTTAATAAAAGTACAGTCGAATCAGTATACTGTATGTGTGATGCTGCTTGATCCAGCTTGTTTGTTATTGAGCCTAACCAAGTCTTGCTCAAAAAGAAGTCATGAGAGTTGAGTTGTTGCAGGAAGACAGCTAAATATTAAGCCATGACTTTGAAAATCTTTTAGATAACACTAAGCTATTCTTTCCTATACTCCAACACAACAAACTCCAACACTGCTCTCTCCAACTCTCACTCACGTTTCCACCATTGTCTTCCTGCAACAACTTCCGCAACAAACTCTTGCGATATTTCAGAACGAGACTTTCTCCTTGAGCGAGACTTCGTCAGACACAATAATAAACAGATTGATCAAGTGAAAGGCAAAGAAAAAAAGTTTTATTTCTCTGTAGGGATCCTTTCCAGTGTTTCCCATATAATTCTACAGGCCTGGCAGCCTGCCACGCCAAAGCAGTCAACCTAGGGGAAACACTGCTTTCCATAATGTTGTCAGACACTTATAACAATGTGAGCCTGTCAGTGGCAAAAACAAGGACTTTTACTGGACATACATTGATGGGGCGCAATTGCCCTAAAAGGATTACACTGCAGCCTGTTTAGCAGATGCTGGCTGAAGCACTCTCTCTCAATACTGGATCAATTTCAAAAATTGTTTTCCCTATTAGTCACTTAGACACAAAATAATGGGAAAATTGTGTCCATGTTGAAAAATCCTAAAGTTTCCCCTTAAATCATTCTTCTTCTTTATGTCTTATTACTGTGTATAACCTTAAACATAACCAAGACCGACTACAGTCTAATGTGAGTCCATGCAGAAACGGCACTCCTTTAAGCTGAGCAGCTCCTTCTCCACCTCGTCGCACATCCGCTCTCCTTAACAACTCAAGAGGCCCCGACAGGTCAGAGAAACCAGCTTCAATCGAATTCTTAGTGACCCGCTCACACTAGCAAGTAGTAAATGACTGGCAAGCAGCCAGGACATATTGCAGCTGAGCAAGTGGCAGAGCAACAATGACCACAAAACTGAAAAGTAATTTTATTCTAACGTGGATTATAGTCATGACAAATTAAAATCCCAATGTGACTATATGCACATCAATTTAGACTTAAAGTAGCTGTCATATTGTTCCTCCTTTGACAGATACTCTTGCTACCATCTGTGCAGCTCTGTCTGCAGTCATGCAAGTGCACTGAGTCACATTTTTTCCAGAGCATTTAGGAAAATATGTAATATTTATAATGTTTTTTTTTTATTAATTCTGTCCTATTGAGGTAGATTAAAAATTAAACAAAGTATCTCATGTCAATGTGTTCTCTGCATAGAGGATGAGAGAAGCTTCTCACTGGTAACCCAAAGATAACAACTGCAACCTACAGCAGGCCCAGTAACACAAAATCAGCTCAGACTTACTGTCCACTACATCAAAAACATGTTCAATTAAGGCATTTTTAGGGTGACAAGTGCAATTAATCAAACTTAACCTCATCATCTATTCTAGTAGGCACCTTTAAGACGTTGCACTGTCTGAGCCAACAAATCTCTTCCCTTACACCGACGTAAAGCCTGTCAGGTGGAAGGAGGTCTGCATTAAAGTCGAGATGAAATGAAATATGCCTTTTTAACCCATCCATTTCTTTGTATTCATACATCAAAGTCCAATCATGTTTTCTTCCTGTAAAACAAAATATGATGAGTGCTTATGTAGGCTTGAACCAACCAATTCCAACCAATAATATCATAACATCCACCCATCAATCATTCTTCAACTTTTAGCGACACAGAGCTAAGATTCATTATGACATGCCCACTTTTCAATGTTCAAATCAAATTCCTCCCAACATCATGTCCTGCCTGTCTATCCTGTTTCACTCAGAAAGACGTCATGATATGGAAGTTAGATACTCTCGAAATGCCATTTCATCTGGACTTTAGAGAAGATGATGAGCACAGAGAGTTGTGTGATGAGCCAGGAGTTTTATTACAATCTGACAAGAGGAGGCAAGAAGACAGCACAGACAACATAAACGGTCTTTAAATGATCCATCAGTCAACTGCTGGACATGCGACTTATACTTATCCTAATGATCCAAACTCACAGGTCAAGAGCATTTCAACTTGGTATTACATCCACTCGCAATTGCGCTTCAAAGATGGCATCAATAAAGGTTAAGAATATCCAAAAAAAGTTATTCAAGTTTATTCTGACAATCAACAAATTCAAGAAACATATCAAAGTGAAAACAGAATCACCCAGGCTCAAACAACAACTCCACTGCATTCAAGGTTTCTTCAGTTCAGGAGGACAATTGATTATCACTGTCTGTTTCCCTTAACTAGAGCAGCAGAGACAATCAAGAAGAGTGACTTTAATACTTGAGAGAGCCAACCTGGAAAAACCCCATGCGGTAAATCTCTCCTAGCTTTATGGTGCACAGCGCAAGTCCATAAATGTAAGATTATGGTCGTCTTACCAGCTGGGTTCTCGGCACTATTTATGTTTTCTAGCTGGGGAAGCGTGACGGATTTCTCTGAATCTGTCTTGTAGTCTGAGGGAGGGGGTAGGACCGTGTACATCCGCCTGCCTGGACTGGCTGCACTCTGTGTTATCCCTGCATCTCCTGAGAAAAAACAGCAAATAAAAGAAGGCTATGAACCCCAAAAGAGCAGGAGGGTAGCAACACTTCTGCATGTGTGGTGTGCTGGTATGTGTGTATTTTGAAAAGTCTTTGTACTTTAGTAAGCAGTTTCAGTTTCACTGGCAAACTGAATGTGTTCTTACTGTTAGCAGTGTCCGCTTGAGAAGCTTTTCTTTTCTCATGGGTTTTTTTGGCTAAAGCTTCAACAATGTGTGGCAGGCTGGGATCCTTCTCCAATTTGGGAGCTGCAGGGTAAAGCTTCTGGAGTACCTTTGACTGAAATACTAAGTGACACAATGCACAAGTGACAAAAACAGATATAATATAACCTGTGAATCTTATTGTTATTGACAGACACCTAACCAGTTTCACAATGCAATTCAATGGAGGATAGTAGACTTCATTTGCACAGACAGTGATCAACCCCACATGTAGTGTTTCTAATCAACAAAGAATGACAAAAGATGAAGAAGTCAAAAGATGAACCAACTTGAAGGGGGTGTTGATTTATGGGTCCTGTGTGTTATAGTAGGCTATTAATATAATATTGATAACAATGCACTGTAACCCTACTGGCAAAATGTCCTATTATTTTAGTTCCTTCCTGTATTTTTATATTTGATTTGTTGTCTGCTCTTTTATTTTTTATTGTTAGGTTTGAGCTTCATTTAATATATGAAACAAACAGATAAAGCTTCTTATTATTACTATCACTCGTCTACATTTGATTATTTTTGCAGTACAATTCTGAAAGACTCAAACTGTCAGAAATCACATGATGTTTTACAGGATTTGAATTTCAAAGAGAAGTTCAGCAGAACTGCTGTTGACACATTACACTTTGTATTGGACATCGGTATCGGAGCACAGTGTGATACATTGATCTAGAAACGTTTCTATATGGATTGTGTGAAAACAGTGTGTTTGACAGAGGAACACGTGTATTTGTTTACAGCATAGCTAGAGACCTACTAACGCGAGACGTAGCCAGCTAGCTACGTTAGCTAGCTACTTAGATACAATGCAAATACGTGTTTTGTATGAGATAATGATAATGTTGACGACAATGGGGTGCTCACCTTCTTTCCTGTGTGTCATATCGACACGTATTAGATGACTGGAAGCAAGGAAAAAACCTAAACTACTGTTACAGGTGGCTAGGCAGCTATAGCTAATATGCTAGCAAGCTGAATGAGTTAGGTTAGCGAGTATGCTAGCTTTTAAATTTAGCGTTAACAGGGGTTCATATCACACACACACCAGTTAAATAACCGAGCTTTGTAACGTCCCATGTTAAAAAAAATAACGTTAGCTAAAAGAGTAGTTACTTAAAACCAAGTAAGCTTGTCAAAGTGTTTCTCTTCCAGCTGCACTCCTCCCACCAGCTCACACACAGAGGAGCTGACAGCAAAGGGAGATGAGCACTTGGTCCAGTCGCACCAAACTACATACACATTTATAGCAATTTAACGTGTCAGAAAAACTGTATAGCCTGTATACCATTTTCCAATATATGGTCTTAATCAGTCAAACCCATTCTTTAAATCGGCCTATAAATCAGCGACGTTTGATACAATATGTAAACAACACAGCTCGACTACTGTGTGTTTTGATGAAAAAGTCCGAGCAGACTAATAAGTTTGATACCACTGAAGTAAACTGCCTATGAAATGTTAAATATAGGACGATCTAAAAAAAAGTATGATTCCTAATACTTATCTATACTACTAACTATGAATAGAAAAATTCAAGGCTGATTTAACTGCCAACTTTCCCTCATCAGGTGTCAGTGTGTGATGCATCAGGCTGGAGCTCCCCGTGTGTTTGAATCCTGTAATAACAGCAGTTTGGTGCGTGCGCACACCGAGCCAGCTGTAGGACGGGGTGGAGGCGAGATGAGAATACTAAACAGGCACCTCATGGCTCAGCATCAGCACCGGTCTGAGTTAGGATTTGCGCACCCTCCAAACTTGGCTTGGGACCTCAGCATGTGAACGGGCTTTGCAGGAGGAGGATCCACCTAGAATGTCAGCTCTGAAGAAGGTAAATCCCCCTCCCCCTCTCTCTCTCTTATTTTAATCTTTGAGCACACATTTAACTCTTAAAAAATGAAATGTGCAGGATTCAAACATTGTATTTTTATCAGCTTACAGTAAATGAGATGATGCATGCAGTAATGAAAAATGGGTGTGTGTTTAAGCAGTTGTGGTTGCAGGATTTTTCTTAGTTGTGTAAAGTAATCAGACTTTTGTACTGTTGGCTCTTCCAAAATGATGTATTTGTAAAAATTAATTTAACTGTTTGAAGTAACAAAATGCTTATTTGTTTAATTATGGTCAGTGATCGCAATAAACTAAATATAAATGATTTTTGCATCATTTTTGCATGCACATGAATTTCGTTCACCACTCCTCTGCTTTTCCTTATGGATGTTGTTCCTCCACTTACATTTATCCGTGAGGAGGAGGCGTGGATGAAGAGCATTTCAGGCAGAAAAAAGCCCTCTTAGTACAAGGTTAACTTCTTAAATGGATGTTATGTCAGGTTTGATCTCCCGCAGCCTGCTCCTGTTGTCACGTACTATTGTATGTACCATGCCGACTGTAGTCTCTGTGGGTGGATGAGCTTCGCTGACAGTGTATGACAGAGCCCAAGCTCAGTGTATGACACAAGCCCAGCACTGGCAATCCTCAGTGAGAGTGGAGCTTCACACAGCTTAACAAAAGAAGGCATTGGATGAGTTGTAGCTTTTGTAAGAATCAAGAAAACTACACAGACATGTGCAAACATGTTATATAACACCTTGCAGTGAGCACAGCAGCAGCATATGCACACAAGCCTACTGATGAATCAAGTAGTGAGACTTGTACAGTATTCCGGTGTATGAAACAAGCCTCTTTTGCTGTTTGGAATGTTGCAAGAGTAGAAATCGTTAACCCCCTGTTTGTGTAAAAAAGCTTGTCATCTCTGTCAGCTATACACTGACACATTGAATTGTTTAAGATTCAGTGCAGTTGCAAGTATTGATGTCTCAGCTCCAATAGATTCCCATGATTGAGCGACACTAGAAGAAGGGAAGTTGTATTGAATGCCTGCTTCAGCACTGCTGCTGAATCCACAGCAAATACACGGTACTTGGCACATACTGTGATTGACAAAGTGCTGGCTGCCAGCACTCACATATTCAGACATCATAATCATAGAGGTGCTAAAAATAAGGGATCATATTCATTGCAATGCTTTGGAAGCTCAATGGAGTTATTGCTGTTCACACTCGCAGCTAGAAGTTTTACCAAAATACTCCTTTATGCTGTGCTCTGCACAATAATAGCAATTGTATTTATTTTTAGACAGCAGTGGTCAGCAAGCCCTTTTTCAATGACATGCAACTGCTTTGGTGATTTGACTTGTCCACTTTCTTGTCTCTGAGACACAGGGTACTCTGCACAGCTGTGCATTTTCTGCCATAGTAACAAGCATGTTTTATTTCAGGTCCTAGCAAAGTGTCCCATGTTCATTCATTATGCAGGTAGTGAGAAGTGCTATAGTGCAGCGGTAGTGGCAGCAAGTGGTTTGGAGCAAATGTAATTACCTTAAATTAATGAGGATGATAATTGACAATATCTTTGTGTTTGTGGATTTGTGTGTATACATTATCTGGTTGTGCCTGTGCAACATGTATGCAGCCAGTCTGTACATAAAAGAGAGGGACTCTGTGGGTGGACAGGTGCCAGGTGGTTGGTGATAAATGGATGTCACCCCTGTAAGTTCTTATGTGACTGAGAAATAAATTACTTGTCACTTACCAGCTTTAGGGGACCCCACCTTTCACCTCATCTACATCACCACCTCTGCTTTAAACCAGACGACTAATCATGGTTTCAGTGAAAGCCTGATGATTCAAACGAGATGGAGGAATCTGCTTCTTTACTCATCCTACCAGGCAATTTCTTTAAACAAAAAAAAGAAAGAAAACTGACAACGTTTCCCCTCAGAAGCACTTGGGAATTGAAGGTAGCTTGTCTCAGAATATTTTTGACACTGCTGTCAAATTGCTTGCTTGCATGCACAAGCACACACACACACATACATGCCCACAAACATACTCCCAGAGTTGTCAATGGGAAGGACTTCTCCTACTTGGCAGTGACATGATAAGGCTCTCATAATCTGTTTGAAGATGCATAGCAAAGTTAAAAGGCTACATTTATGTGAGTGGTGATGTCATTTTGGTCTACAGGGGAGAGGAGCAGCGGTGAATGTCGACTAGTCTGACTAAAAGTAAATGTTGAAACATTCAGCAGGCTCTTTTCTTATTTACTTACCATTACAGATGCGTTTCTGCTCTCTCCCTCCATGTCCTTCTTCTCTCTCACTTAATACTTTGTCTTACCTTACCTAGCCATGCACTCGCCTTCTCTCTCTCCCTCTCTCTCCCCCTTTTTTATGTCTCTATTCATCCCCTAATGAATGCCCCCATACATCTGTAATAGATTGGCTTCAGTGGGGGATGCAGAAGGAATGAAGGGGATGGATTGGATACAGCTTTATGAATCTAATAATGCATCAGAGCCAAGTGTGTGTATATACAGTATGCACATGTTTGTGTGTCTGTGACTCCTCAGTCAACCACCTTTGCGGCTGTGGCAGGCACAGATCTGCCTTGCAAGTGGGTGTCAGTGCATTCTCCCAGTGTTAGTGTTGCCACATAGCCCTAAGTCTGATGTGACTCATTACAAGGTCCATTAGTAAGCTGGGATACTATGTGTAACCTTTCCTCTATTCTAATAGAGTCATAAATACAGGCAGTTTGATGCCAGTTTGTAATGTCATCATTTATGATGATTTTACCAGGCTGCCTGTATCATACAGACCGATGCATTTTCATCATAACAGCAGCTGTCCTTTGAAAGTTGGCACAGCAGACGTAACTGTCCATTTCTTTTGTCAGTTGTACGCCTTTGAAACTCTTTTACAGGAAACAAAGGTAAATTAACTCATGGTTTAAAAGCAATTATAAATTTGTCCCCTGAGGTTCATTGTGTTAACACTGTCCAAATGTGAGATTTGATCCTAATGCAAGTGCAAGACCCCTGAAAAGACTCCGTTCAGTTACAAGTGTACTTGAGGTCTCCCTTGTAGAGCATAAGTCCTAATACCATTACTGTTGGCGAAAGGCCCGGCTCTTTTACAACCAAGCCTTTACCAGACCCTTCAAAGCTTGCTCTGAACTTGAATATATCAGCTTAATAAAATAGCTCTCTCTAATGAAGGATCATCAAGGCGGCAGAATTTTTTAATTGGGACAGGTGTAAGAGATTTGGTTGAGCTCCAGAGAATTATTTTGTGCTTTAATCGTACTAATATGGTCAAACTGTTTAATATTACCGTCAATTTTCTCTCTAAGAGTAACCTACTGGTATTGTTCAAGGGCTAAATAGTCCACATCACATGGTTTTGCAGTAAAAGTCAGAAATCAGCGGATAGAGTGTGTTGCTGAGTGCCATGATGGCAGTGCACTTTAGAGAACTGGTCTACAAGAGGTTAGTGGTGAAGTTATTACGTATGAGAAAACTGCCTTCATCCCTGCTGTAGGAAGGGCACTCATGATATTGATAATGACATTTGCAGCTAGGTTGCAGTAAATGTACATAGCTCTAATTCTAGGAACCTCTTTACACCAAGGAGAGATTAAAGAAATTTGAGAGATGTGAAGCAATATACACATTTTCTGAGCAGTTTGAAGACTTTGTGGGCTGCTAATGTAGCACATTTACTCTTCTCTCCTCAGTGTAGTGTATTATTTCTGTTGGTCTCTCTGCCTTATAGACCATTCCTGTAGACCATGCCTTTATGTTGCAGCCTTGCATTTTAAGTAAAAGTATCACCAAATGTTGTCCCATGTGAGGCGTTGACCTCTGTCTAACGTCTGCAAATGTATTCCTGCACTTTCCAGATGCATCACTCACCTCCATGCATGAGCATCTGGAGGGGATCTCAGTTCCCTTTCATTTACATATACCTATTGGTAAGCATGGGTAGGCATCGGCAGAATAGAAGTTGGTTTCCAAATTTAAATTTATTCCTGGCACTGTGTCAGAGAAGTGTTAATTGTACTCTATGGTGATTTTTGTGGCCTCAGACTGTGGTGTTGATCACTTAAACTGCATTATACTGAAAAGTGCTTCTAATATTTGTCCACTTGTGTATGTTGCATCTCTTGTAGCTATTACTAGGGCGACTGGTTACAGTGCCTTATCTTCTGCCCAGTCTGTACACTACTGCATTTGATAGCTAGACTGGGTAAGAAGGGAGCAGACAGTGCTTAAGGCAGACAGGAAGAGCTTTGAAATGCATTGGAGTGACTCCACTTCCCGTCCATCCTCTCAGATCTCCATTAGCTCACGGAGAGTTGCACTCTAGCCCTCAGCAGGAGGCGGAAAGATATCCTATTATACACTGCCACTTGTGATAATTGCCTGGACCCAGAAGTAATAGTGTGTGGAGATACGTAGTGAGGGTGTATGTTTGTGTGTGTGTGCATGTGCCCTGTACTGTGTATAGACATGTATTTGATCTGTGAGCATCCTGAAAGACCACTGGGACAAGAGAAGTTCCTGTTGACCACTCACAGCCATGGTCAAACTAGACCATGTTGCCTCAAGCTCCTGACCGTGTGCAGAACCATTAAATGAACCTGGTGCACTGGAGCCTAAGTTGTTTGGATGCATTTACACCAAAGTCCAGTGCAACTAGTTTGACAAGGTTGACGTACATCTCATAGTGGTCACTACTAGGAGAAAAATTAGAAGTTCAAAAACAACCAACACTCAATTACTTGAATTTTTTGATGTCATAACTTTACTTTTATGAACATCAGCTTGTGCACAAGTTACATTATGGAGGCTATTTCTGATCCCCACTCTCCAGTCTCATGAGGCAGACTCCATCAAACAGTAGACAAAACAATCTCCAGACAAATGGACTTTCAGTGGGAAAGTAATCAGTACTTTTATATCAGGGCTCATTTTCAGAGCTGATATCAAAGAGAAAAGTTTCTTTATGGACTCAAATGGTGTGTGACTCACCTGAGTTGGCCCATTTGATTGTTCATATCAGTTAATGAGCATGCATTTAGTTATTTCTCTCTTCTTCCTGGACCACCTCAAAAGTCTTCATGTTTGTCTCACTTAAGTGCTCTTATACTGTTTGTCCCTGTCAGAGGCAGGGTGTACTGTAGCTCAATACCTGCTTTTGTCAAGACATGTTACTATATTTAAGCGAACAACCAAAAAGTTGTGAAAAAAACATCCATAAACCTTGTTTTTCTTTTGATTCTCAGAAAAAAAACACCAGCACCTCCTGTAAAACTTAAATGGATGCAGCTGTAAGTTTCCATGTGCTACTCCTAGAAGCTCAGCCATCTCATTTTTATTTTATGAGCCATTCTAAAAGTGGCTGAAGTGGATATATGTGTAAACTGTAATGCAGAATGACATACTGTATAATGAAATTACATTGACAGGTCATTATACTGTATCTTCAATTGGCTTTATAACATTCCCAAACAAATATTACAATGCTTGAAACAAAGAAAATAAGTAAATACTTCTTATGCTGCACTCACAGAATCAGTATCATATACCACTGTGCACTTGCTGTAAGATTAAAATATTAAACAGCACTATACTGTATGTCTTATGTGCATTTCCAGCCCACATGTCAAGAGAAATGCAGATTTAACAGGGTGATAAAATAGAGATTGGAGAGTTCCGGCAAACATCTACTACTTTCTGATTTTAATGACGTCCCCCACAGGATCTCTTTTCCTCCAGCTTCAGGCCACAAGAGAGTGGCAACCAGTCCTATTGGAAGAGCATGATGGTAAACTGTTACAACATTGCCAAATGGAGCCTTTTATGAACTCACTGACTCAATAGAGTTTGAAGACTCATTCACAGAATTGGGTGTATAGTCCTGAGGGCTCTGCTTTGGATTGTCTTTCAGGATCTAATTTGTCTTTTGATGCATCCCCATTGACGGCGACAAAAACTGTAAAACTGCTAAATCAAACGACTGGCTTTAATGGATGAAGATAATGAATTAGATTTGATATAATCAAGGTTGTTTATTTTGTGTATGGGTGGTGTTGGTGTGAAAGAGTTGAAAAATGTGATTTGAATGAATTAGCTATTCAAATCCATGAATAATGTGAGAAAACAAACCTTTAGAAATACTCAAAAAATCAAGCCTGATTCTTGACTGTTTTTGTACTCCAGTTGTCCCAGTTATATGTGTCCATGGAGCAGTCCTTGTGTGTCTTGTAAATCTGTCTTGTTAAAACATGGTGACATAAATCCTCATGCTCATCTCAAGATAAGCTTAAAAAGACAAACAAATGGACATATGCATTTAAGTTTGTGAAATTAGATGCCTTGCCTCCAGACTCCAGTCCTTTTAAAGTGTTAATGAAAGGCAAGTGACAGCTCTGTGTGTCTGAAACACTGAAGAGTGTCCCTGACAGTTCGTTTTCCACACTCCTCCAGTACAAGTCTCTGCCAGCCAGCCAGCTAGTCAGCATCAATTATAACTGTACATCATGCAGCTGTTTGAGTCATTACAATCCAATTGCTGTATCTCTCATCTCTGCAAAGCTGTCCATGCACTCAGCTTTCTTATCCACTTGTTTACTGAATAGAAATGTGTTGCAGGTCCTGGATTACAGGGCAAGCGTGCAGTCAGTTATTTCATCTAAAGTGGATGATGAGGATCATCACATATGAGACAGAAAGATATGCATTAGTCCAACCAATTGTTCCCAAATGAAATCACTAAAATAACAAAATTACTTTTTTTGCTTTTGTTGTCCATATGTTCAGCATATTTTTCTCTTCTGCTGAGTACAATAGTGCACACATTCAAAAATGATCCATAACAATTTGAATGAGTTCTATCAAACAAAATATAATTATCTTAAAGTAATGTTTTATTCACAGCTGCAACTGTGATGTACTAGTGATGGACCATTAGCTTAAGTTTAGGTTTTTATCTGTGTTTAACCAATCAGTTATTATGCAATCAAGTTGAACATAGGCTATAATTATTTATCCTTTAACTCCTGGACTGTCGCTTGTTAAGGACCGAACAGCAAAGCAAAGGACGCAGGTTGTTTGGTTTTGAAAAAGTGGGTTTTTATTTACCCCCAAAATAACAAAACAAAGTGAATAATAACTAAATCGAGCCCTAAAAGAGGTAAAAAACAAAAAACAAAAACAGAACTAAACGGAATACAGCAACAGAACTTAGTAACTTAACTGATCTCTAAAAAGACTGACGTAATTAAACTTCCAGTTTTATTGACGGTTGGCAATCTAGCTTACAGGAGCATTACCGTCACTTAAGGGACCAGAGTGGAGTGTTGTGCAGTAAATTGCAAAGAAAAAAAACTGATGTAACTAATGCCACAGGAGGGGAACATATCAATAGGCTGACCAAAACATTTAACAGACATGAGGGGTGGACGAAACACAACAACAAAATTAACTACAAATGAACAGTAGATGGACAATTTGCTTCCAACTCAATACACCATATAAACAAAATAGTTAAACTTAACAATATTAACTGTAGAATATACAAACAAAAGATTCTCTTGCCAAAACCCCTCTGGCTGTGGCAGGAGTTTGGTATAGTCCAGGGCCCAGGAGTAGGTATTTAACAATGCTCATTGCATCAGTCAATCTTTTATATGATGGAGGTCAGACTGGACGGCTGGTTGGACCAGCAGCAAGCTAGCTCAAAAGAAAGATTATGATATGAATACAACTTAAAGATGAATTTAAGTTGAAAGAAATGAACTAAATGGGTGAGTTTCATCTAGAAAAAAATGTGTTGGTTGTTTTAATTATGAAAATTGTCTGTAACTGAATGTAAACCTGAATGAGAGAAAAGGTGAAATTAAAATGAGAATGTGACAGTGTGGAAAAGACAACCAAATATGTTTATGCTTCTAGTGTAGCTGTGAATACTGAGATGATATTTATTAATATGCGCAGTATGTTGTGAGCATATGTATATTTGCTAAAATGTTGATGGAAAATAGTACTATGATGTGTGAATGACCACAATCTCTAATTTATAACCCTTGGTTGCAATAGCTTGGGTCATATGGGTGTTCACTTCAAGATTTATCAAGTCTGTAGGACACTGCAACCATAAATATTGAGGGAACTTTTACAGATCAGTAGGAAAAGCTATGAAAAGCTTTTACAGTATCAGTCTGAAAGTCAAAGCTTGGCCAACCTAGAATGGCTCCAGAACTGGTTATTTAAGTAAATGTCCTGACCTAAAGCTGAACTGAATTGACTGACTGTTTTAAGGCAAAAATAAGCATGTTATTTGCACAAACCCTCATGGAATTCCTTATACTTTAGAGGATAACCTCTTCTCTCTATATGCCACTGGTAGAATAGAAAATGGGACTACATGACAAGAGTGTTTGAGCTGGAGGCCCTCATCTGGTAGAAATGATGTAGTGGGTTGATAGCTCATTGAATGTCCTCCTGAGACGAGCCATTTGGGTTCATTAGGGTTCTATTTTTCATGTCTGGTCTTCTCTCTTTTCAAGAGGTACCTTTTTAATGTATGCTCCACTCTTTAATTAAAAGGGACACTTATCTGATCCGTCCTGTTCAGTCCCAGAGAGAAGTAAAATAAATGAGGTTACCACCAAGTGCAAATGTAAAAGAATGTTAACACTATCACAAGGGAAAATGAAACGGAGAGAAAGAAGCAGAGGTCTGTCTTTATTACCAAAGTCATTTTGACAACAATGAGCCTGTCAGTCAGATACAAGGACAAAGACGCATTGACAGCACCTGCTGAGCCACCTCCACATCTCCTCCTCCGCTGTGGTTCCCTGGGCTTCTTTCTAGTAGAAATCTTGCATATTTGTGACTTCTGAGGACTAATGATGTTCAGTGTCACAGCAAGGCCGAACAATGCTTTTGTAATACAAAGAAAATAAAACCATCTAGGATACTTTTTTTTTGATACTCAGGTTTGCACAACCACTTTTTAAATAAGTGATTTGTTTCTGAGAAATATATTTTGATTCTGCCATGAGACATTTTCAGATCAACATATGGGTGAAGACAGCAAAATATTATCAGCTAAGATGCAACTTTAGATCAATTAAATTTTTAGAGGATCCTTTTATGAGATAGATTGTAAGCATGCATTATTGATTAGTATGACCACCCCGGGCTTGTGAACAGTGCAATAATTGGCTGTTGTATTTGCTGCTACAACTTCCTGGCATAGCAAAGCTGCTGATGGAGCAGAGGAAGCTTCTAAAATTGGCCTGTTGACATGACCACACCGGATTGACTGGTGCCACCCCCTCTCCCATCTCAGATGAGCAATATTTTATCTCTGTGCTGCCCTATCCCAATGGATTGTTGGCATATCATATTTATTCTTCACACACCATTAAACCCACCTTTGACTGTTTGTAGATTGGAGCAGAGATACAGTTTAAAATGAACCCTCCACATATCCACACTGGGTGCATCATTTAGTGCTCTACTGCTCAGATCAGCGTGTGGAAGAAAGGTCTTAGATAAATATGGGAGCAGTTCTTTTTGATGCAAATGGAGAGAGAAATGGGTGTCTGTTGCTACTCTGTAATTGTGGGTCATAGCATGGCTCAGTGCTTTTCCTCTGAGCTCCACCTTATTTATCTGCTTTGAGCTGCTGTGATATTAAGTCTTTCTTCCCCCCTCCCACCCCCCCTTTCTCTTCATCCTTTGTTGTTTCTTTGAAGGTGTTGCCAGGCATACTGCAGAAGCATTGCTGTATCTTACCAGACAGGAACACAGGTAAGGACCTAACCGATGTCCCCTCTCCACAAAACACACCATTTACACAGTGCTATGACAGAAAGAAAGAGAGCCAGTCAGTGGTAATAGTGAGTGGATGGCGATGCTGGGGAATGGATGCTCAGTGGGTGGGTCACATTTGTCTGTCTACCTGTTTGTGTATGCTCTGTGCATCTGTGAGCTCATGCCTCGTTTACTGGCTACTGTATATGCATTCTTCCTGACTGATGGTTTTTGTTTTTTTTTACAGTTTTGATATAAAGTGAAACATCCATTCTTTACTATTTGTCCACAAACTTAACCACTCAGATTTTTACAATCTTTTATTCTTTGCACATAATGTTATTTATAGGAAAATTAACATATTCCAAAAGGATCAAAAAATTGTATGGGCTTCTCTCTGTGGCCTAAACTTTCTCATTTATATTCCAGAGGGAGGAAAAGATTTGGGGCAAGTTGTTGCAAACTTGTGGTGATGACGGGCTTCTTCACATCATTGCAGGTGTGAAGAGGTTGCTGATGAAATTGAAGAGCAGGGAGATATACTCAGGTACCTGTCCGCAGTCCTCACAGTAATGACTTTCTCTACCTCCCTGTCCGTTAACTTTTGACGACTGAACCTCTCTAACCTCCGGACTGCAACGAGACTGCATGCACACCATCCATCCCACTAACAAAACCTCACTAAATGCTGCAAAGCTGTGACGCGTATTGGCTATGCAGTAGTCTGCTCATTTGTCAGTCTCATGGCCATTTTGTCATCTTAGTAATAACTGCCTTCTGCAGTGAACTTAGTCCTCTGTTATGCATTTTTGTCCTCCAAACAGTGCCAGACTGATGTCTACCTTTTTAGAAGGTTTCGTTTCATAGACGCATGGCTAGAAAGCTAACTGCACACCCTTCCTAGGTGTGAGACACATGCTGAGTAGAGCAAGGGTGCAGCAACCTTGGTGATAGAGACTTGGAAATTTGTTATGAGTTTTAGCTGTTAGAGCTTGGAACTTATAACTTTGGGGCATCCTGCAGCGTGAAATTAATGTTTGATGGGGCATATAGTCGAGATTATCTGCACTTAAGCAGATAAGGAACTTGATAAAACAGTTTTAGTATTATTTTGTGTATAAACGTTCTGTAAGCCAGACCTGGGCCAAATTTTAAACCAATCCACTCTATTCCTCTCTCTGTTCAATGGTACCATATGGGTGGGGCTTGATGTTATGGTCCACTTTTTGGGCCAAGTGTAATCAATTACAGAGAAGATTGTGAAGAGCATTTGCAAATGTTAGCTCATGTTTTTTGGAAATATTTCACAAGACGTAATTTTCCCAGCAGGATGAGTTGCTGTGGTGTTTAGTTGAGGTGTCTGGCAGTCACTTTATGAATATGCAGGACCCAAGGGTGCACCTCTCGACTGGTCTTAGAACAAGGTGTTCTGACAGAACGGACACTTATTCAAATAACCTTATAGCAACCTTATGAATATGGATGTTGGACGCTCTGAAACTTTTTTCTTAGGAGATTTCATCAGACACTGGTCTGGGACAGAGTTAGCTGCAGTCTTAATGTCTAATATTTGCATCTGTGCATGTGTGTAAATTTGTGTGTAGGCTACATTGTATGCATGTAAATGTTGAGTTGACAGCATCATCAGTTTGACTCCACTTGCTTACAAATTCCATTTCATTTTGAAAAAACTTGCTCTTCTCAGAAAATGTCTTTATTCTGATATATTGCACTGTCATGAAGACACACTACATGGCACCTCTCTTGAATACTCAGCAGTCACATATCGACAAACCTTTGATTTCATCAAACCACTTCTACCAAAGTTCATTTATCATCACTCAAGTCAGAGCTTTTGCTGAGTAACTTCAGCAACGCACTTTGGCACAATCACTAACAACCTCAGTGCCCCCAGTAGTTTCTTTATTTATAATGTCTACCTTGGCATCCTGTTTCCATGGCAACACAGCCTGTGTTGTCAGTAGATGGAAACACTGCAGTGTGTCCATTTTTAATAAGTATTACTTCTCTCTACTGATTGGATAACATAGAACCGTTGTATTTGCATATGCTAAACACATGGCATGAATTAACACCGACATTGGATGAGGATGCTTATTAGTGGGTTACAGTAGTGTTGAGTCAGGCCTGGGTCTGCCATGAGGAGAGACATGAGTTTGAAATGTGGTGTAAAGCTTGAAGGAGAGGATAAGAGTGAGAGGGCTGGAATATCTGGAAAATGATGAAAAGCAAGTAAGATTAGAGGAGACTTTGAAAGTAATGGCCGCAAAAAGATTTGTATCTCCTGCTGGTGAATATGATTAAGACGCTGCAGTGTGTGTGTATGTGTGTGTGTGTCCATGTCTGTGTGCATGTCCTTTGCTCCACTGTATACCATCGAGTGAGGGGCGCCCTCTCCTGGGCAGTTTCCCAGCACTCACAAATCCACCTCTTTCTCAGAAACATTTCCTTCATTTGCTTCTGGCTTATATTTCTCAGATTGAAAGGCTTGTGCATAGAAAGCGAAGGGATGAGGCTTATCATAATCGTACACTCCTTCTGTTATCAGCGTGTCCCTCCGCTCCTAATGTACTCCGTAAGCGGGACCCTTTGTGCTGATGAGCACTCAGCATTCCTATGCCACAAATTCAGACTATTCCTATTTATAGACATTAATTAGCGTGTGAATATTTCACCATTCTATTGCCATTTTTCATGTCCATGCTGAATTTCTGGCATCCTATTATCATGTCTTCCTATCCCTGGCTCAGAGGCACTCTCCTGCTCTAGCATTTTGGAAAAAATTAACAAACTCGGGAAGATTGGTATGTTATGATACTGACTACATGTTCATATCCACTGAATGAGTATCAGGGTGGTTTTGTTTCTGACTGGAAATACATTTTAAGATTACATTTACAGTGTCTCTCACTGCTTATGCCACAATTGAACCATAAGTGTGAAACACTGTAAAGACATGCTGACTGCCGCATTCTGGGAAACCCTTCCATAATACTTTGCAGTATTTGGACACTTCTGTTTTGCATTCATGGCCTTACATCATCATTGATTTTTTTTTTTCTCCCCTGAGTCTTACAACCCACCTCTAACAGTATCACCCTGCGCATACAGCCATCTTTTCCATTACCCATTGCCTCCATTTCTAATTCCCATTTCCCTCGTGTTGTACTCTGTGCACAAATAAGTGTACCAAAGTTTTATATGTCGTCTTGCATTTTTCACAGTTAGGAGAATGTCTTTGATATTGTCAGGTTGTATGTTAGCATGTAGTTAACATTTTAAGTTTTCGAATACATGATTTGTAAATGGTAGAGCATGCAAATCTACATTCGATGGGCATGCGGTTATCTTCTATTTGTTATGTGAAATTAAGTTCAAAATTTTAGTATTTTTGATCATGGCATCTGATACATGTGACTGAGCTTTATAGCAGTGTGCATATCGTAAGAATAGTTGCTGCAGTTCTTTTCATGTGGGTTATTTAGTCATTGCATAATTCATAATATTTATGTGAAGAACTGAATTCAGAAACAACCAGAAACCAACAGAAACAATAATTAATGGCCTTGTTTAAGTTGATATAAATTAAAGTTATGTTTGGTAAATTTCTGGTCATGAAAAGATTTAAATGATGGGTAAAAAGTGCACAGTGGTATTCAAGCACAAAATTTTCCAATCGGTATTGTTTATCAAGCAGATCAAACAAGTGTAATGACAGTTAAAGGTATACTATGCAGGATTTTCCAAACAAAACAAAACAATGTAGAGACTCAAACAAAAGTAATCTCTCTCAATCATCACTTGTGACCCCTGGAGTTTGGCGGTGTACTTATCTGCAGAGACTCTTCCCTCTGCCTGTATTTTCTCATTTTTTTATTATTTTGCTGTGTTTGGGACGTTTCTGGGCATCAGCCATTGGGCAGTGGGTGTGTAGCCTCCAGCCAATAACAGTTTAGTTAGAAACCAAGAGAAGTTTCTAGATGAGAGTCATAACAAAATGTGGGGGAATTATGCTTTCAGAACGTCATTACATTTCGTGTTAGGGAACTTTTTAAACTTAATCTTAAGGGACCAGTATGTAAGATTTAGTGGCATCTAGTGGTGAGGTTGCAGACTGCAACAAACTGAATAACCCTCCCCTCACCCTCACCCTCCCCCTTTAAGTGTGTAGGAAAACCTACCGTGGCTGCGAAACTCACGAAAGGTCCTCTCTAGAGCCAGCGATTGGTTTGTCCATTCTTGGCTACTGTAGAAACATGGCGGACTCCATGTAAGGGAACCCGCTCTATATGTAGATATAGAGGGCTCATTCTAAGGTAATGAAAACACAATGATTCTTATTTTCATGGGATTATACACTGATACTTATGGATATTATATTCTATTTCCAAGTCTGATCCATTAGATGCCGCTAAATTCTACACACTGGACCTTTAAGAGCACCCTCAATCCTGCCTGTGTCCACTGTCTGAAAGTTTCTGACATGTCCTTGTCCAGAGACAGCTGAAGTCTCTGAACTACATCAGTCTAATGGCTCTTCTCTTTACCTCCTTAGCCTTTATCCAGAGTCAAAGGCCGTCCATCTTAATGCTTCACATGTCTGCCTGCCTGAGCCTCCCCGTCCCGCTATGAACCTCACTGATGTGGGAGTGAATCAGCAGCTGCTCTATTAGCCTGTGCAATTAACGGACGAGCTGTCGCTTTCTCTCGGAGTGTGTCCAGCCTGCTTTTGTGAACGCATACACACACATTGTACATGGACACACATTTTTATGAACATGCACGCAATCAGTGCACACACACACACACAATGTATCCTCCAGCACACTTGATATCAATCTGCAGCAAAGCGAGGCAGCCAGGGAGAGTCTGTCTTTTTCTGATAGCTCTCAGAGGCCTTGATGCCAACTCTGTATGCTTTTCATACCCGTTCACCAAAAGAGACACTCAGAGAGAAAGGGAGACTGTATTAGAAAGATACAAAGCATACATAAATATTACTGTATTTGCTGCATGAGAAAAAGAAAGAGGATGACTGTGAAAAACAGAAAGATGGGAGAACGAGTGAGAGCTGACAGAGTAAAGTGAAGGGAGATTGCGGATGGGTGTGTGTGGTGTGCATGTCTGTGTTGGTGGCCCTCAGGAGCTCTCATGTCTGCTAAACTCTCAACTGCTGTAGTTGATAATGAGTCTTGCACTATCTCTCCTCCTCAGCCTTCCTACTTTCTACTGTTACTCTGTACCCTAGACACTCGCCTCCCCCCCTCTCTCCTGCGCTTTCCTCCTCCCTCCAGCACCGCCAAGGCGTACCCACTGAACTGTTACAAGAGTGGGTAGCTCTGAAACATGGCCTCTTGCTCTAGGCCTCTGTCTCGTGGCAAACCGACTGCAGCAGCTCCAAATTGATTGTAAACAAATATGACACAGAAGCATAATGGATTAGAGGAGCGATACTTTTTTTTGTAAATCTCCCATGCAGAATCAGAGATCTCTAAAACAGGACACGTTGGTCAAGGTGACATGGCACTATGCTTCTGTCTCAGGGTGTCAGCATATGGGATGCTGGAACACACTGTTGAGCCTTCCCATGGGCCCAACTCAACAAAACACCAGTTATTGAGAGGGTGTCAACCTGGTAGACTTCCCTGCACTCTTACACTCACACACAGCTTCATATTGAAACAATTTTCTTTCTTCTTTGGTACAACAGGTCAAGGGAAATGATTCATGCATGGACAAGTTTCTGATACCAGAAGGGTTGCTAATTTGTGGCTATATGTAAGACCAGTAAAACTACATAAACATTGGTAGTGACTGGACCCAATGTAGCCTAATAAGGCCTAATTAAGCAGCCAAGTATCTGCTATCTGCTTTGGTGAGGATAGGGCAGTTTAGAGGTATGTTGGGGCAGGGTTAGAGAATGGCGTCACTTGTCAGAGGGCCCAGTAGATTTATGATGGTAGTCTGATACCCATTGCAAGGCCAAAACATCATTTAACAGTGATACTGGGCTTCCATAGGAATACTCACCCAACTTTGGGCACATGTGTATTGACACCTGTGAACCTTAGAGAATATCTCATCCACTTCATCCAAAAGTGTTGTTACTCTAGGTATGTGTTTGCAAGTGTGCTGCACACTTACCTGCCCATGAACGTATTTGTGTGTTACACCATTTAGACAGGGTGAACATTAGTGGTTTAGAAGAATGTTCGCTTTTAGTACTTCACGGGCAAGACTCAACAAAACTTATAAGCTAGTCAGTACAACAGCACCGGGCACATGCTTGTCAAGGCTCAGGCTATCAACTGACACTAGTCTTCTTCTATATAGCCTGCATTAATGCCCCAACAGCTTACTCTGCCACCTGCGCATGTAGTATATGAAACTTAACTTTTAAACAAGAAATAAACATAACGTTTCGGGCAGGTATTACAAAATATTTCCTTACAGGTGCCACATGTGCTTCATCTCTCTGTGGGGACTCCTGTCATTGAACTACACAGTGTCTGACTGGAGGACAGCTGGTCTCTGTGGACTGTCTCTCTCAGCTTGTCCCTGACATAATGAGCGAGCTGGGAGTAAGCTTTGATTTACCGCTGAGTCACTCCATTCCAAGCTGCTCATTAATGGATGAATGGCAGTGGCAGGAAGTGAAAGAAATGGGAGCTGGTCCCAGTTTTTGTTGCTGTGTTGACAAACCTTTAATTCCGTTTAATTCTTTCATCTCCTTCCTCTCTCCTCCATACTATATCAGCAGTCAGGCACACATACACACACTCTATGATGGTGCACTCATCAGCAGGCAATCAGTTCACAGTCTATACATCTCTACTAATGGCAGACATAGATGGTCCATTTCGCTCTCATGCTGAAGAGCTATGGACTCCATCCAGACATTTAGAGCTAGCTTTAATCCTTTACATTAATACTGATTGCTCTGTATGAGGGAGCAGGAATGAGTATCTTCCTCATTTGCTGAAACTGGAATGACAGTAAAGCAAAGAGAGATACAGAAACACAAGGGGAATGATAGACCATGATTGAACAAATGGAAAATGATACTACAGAGACTTTGGAAGGATTTCAGTGTTAAAGGTGCCACATGTGGCAATTTAAACATAATTGTAACATGGCTAAAAAGTAGTAGAGCTGAAATGAAAAGTCAATCTGTTTAAATATTTTGTTATTAGACATGTTAAACATGTAGAACATTGATACTTGTTGATGTGCAATTACAAACATATTACAAACGAACTGAAATAGGTAATGAAAAGAAGAAAGAAAAACTGACAGTATTGATAATCACTTAATCATTGTAGCCATCACTTCAAATTCAAAACACTTTCTTATTAACAGTATCTTAAATGTGAAGGTTTCCTTGTTTTTTATTGTTCCATATGGTTAGAAATTGACTTTCTGTTTTTTCTATTTGCTCTCTTTTTGTTGCAGCCTGACAGCATGGACACCTTACTCCTTGTAGTTACAAACAGGATGTTGGTTGTACTTTGTTTCTTTGGTCAAGCTTCTCTCTTTTGATTTACAGTAGATTTTCTGAAGTATGAGAAACCCCTGGAAGCTTCAGCTCCAATTCTGCAGGAACAGCAGTGCTCTTGTGTTTTTGTACCTCTAGCAGACATCTTGCAAAACCTGATCTGACATACAACCATTAAATGCAGTGCTCCGGCATACTGTGGGCTGCCAGTCCATTACCTCTAATGTTTGGTTTTGGTTATTACTGTTTCAAATGATCAATATCCTATTAATGCTACATTGGTGCACATAGCACCTTTAATGCTGAATTTAATGTATGCAAGTGACTATAAATGTACTGTGAAAGAGAGGCATAGGTGTATACTTTTTTTCCCTCGAAGAAAGTGAGAGGAAAGCTGTAGCCTACTCCCTGCATGTTAATACTAGTTGCCTCCACGGAATAGCTAGATAAAATTGGGGTTGCAAGGTGACAGAGGGGGGTGATTGTAAAAGCTCATCTGAAATCTGTGGAGTGGCTGACCAGCTAGATAGCCCAAACAAAGTCAACCAACATCTGTGCTTATGTGTATGTGTGTGTCGTGCGTGTGTGCACTGCATGAAGGTGATGGTGAGAAATGGCGAGCTGTCTGCTATGCTCTAATGGTCTCAAGTGTCAAGTGTGTTGAAACTCACTGCAGAGTTACTTTCACACTGTCTGTTTATAGTGTCATCCAAAACTGTTGTACCTGTCAGAAATGGTCTCTGTGAACATGAAGAAGTTGGAGTCTTTGCTTTTAAGTAAAAAATTACCTGTCATGGAGTCTTGGGCTTTTATGTGGCTTGCTTACTGTATGTCAGCAAACGCAACATGCAGACTTCTCCACACAGCCAGCAAATATACTACAAAGCATGGAACTGCTAGATACTGTTTATTTTCTCAGTCTGTGTACAGTAAATGCATTTGCGTGCACGTGTGACACATAGCACAGTGTAGCTCATTATTAAGGTCTATCAAGTTCTACATTACCTTAAAACTACACTATACTATATTTGCCAATGTAAAAAGCAGCCTAATCTAACCTTAGATGGAGGTTACATCACACATGAGTTTACTCCTTTACTCCTCTTCCATCCACCCCTCCCTGTTTTCCTTCAAACTCCCCTGAACCCCATCAAGTTGTTGTACCCATTGTCGTGAACATGTTTCTCCCAATGCAGCAATTGCACTAAAGTGACATCATTCATTTCAGCCCTCACTGTTAGCACAGAAGCTATGCTGAATAGATGGCACCCATTTGGCAGCCTAGAGCTCTCCGACACCTGACAAGGAGAGTCTAACTGAGCTCCACCTGTTTGTCTGAACATGCTGCAGGCATGTATGTCTTTTTGCCTTCCATGCACAGCACGTTTTATTTGTTGTCTTCTCACATTTATCATTGTGTGTTCCTCTCTCTTGACATGCATGCACACACATGCAGATGTGTCCACTGCTATCATCGTATAAAAATATATATATAAAAAAAACAGAAGCTAGCAGAGGCCATTCTCAATGCTAACATTTGTCTTACTATTTGTGCTGTAGATGTGCAGGTACTCAAAGGGAGGTGATAACTCACGCCATCACTTCTTACTGAAAGAAACATTCTCTCTGCCTGTCAGCCAGAATTGTTGTCTTTGTGATATTTACCACAGTTCAGATTTAGATGTTTTTGTGTGCTATTGCTGTGACAGATAACAGTGACCATGTCTGGTAACAAAATCAGTTTGTTTTCAAAGGAAGTGACATTATCTGTGGAGGGGCTGTAGCCGGCGGGTCAGCAACTGGCTGTCTGGAGAAGCTAGTCATGATTTGATTAGCCAGGATCCCAGCCACAACAAATACAAGGAGGGAAGTCGAATACCATCAGCCTGCCTTGTTATGACTTTGATTCTCTGGCGTCGAATAGAGAAAACAAAGAAGTGAGAATTGAAATGTTATGGTTGTAGATGAATGTTTTGTACCAGAGACCAGTAAATTATAGGAAATGTGATCTTGAGTCACATTTCTTTCTAAATCTAAATACATTTACAATAGACACAGTGTTGTAAGTATACATGTTATGTAATGTACAAATTTAAGTTACAAAAGTATCAAATATTAATTAAAACATCAAGGAAGTCAGGAAGCTACAATGGCTGCTTTTATTTGCAAATGCATAAATGCATCAACACATCACAACAATCAAATGCTCAGGGTTGAGTTTGGTAGGTGAGGTTAAAGACAAACAATGCTGCAACTGCTTTTTTAAAAGTGTTTTTGTTTGTTTTTTACAAGAGGTGAATGCAAATTTAGATGGAAACACTTGTGTTTGGACTAGTCCGACATTGCCTCGTTTATCTTTCCACTTAACTCAGCAGGCACCGCTTGCATGTTAAAGTAAAGTACTACTAACGTTTGGTATTGAGGAAGGGATTTGTTGACTCACTCGTGTCCATTTTGGATGTGTGTTTGGTATCACTGCTTCAATTTAATATTGTTATCAGGCTCAGTCCTGTGGAGAATTTTGAAATTGGCAGTTAGATGCAGCATATTGTGATATCCACAGGGTATGTCTCTCAAAAAGTCTAGTTGTCATACTTTGGATTTTTTGTGGGATTGAAAACTTTCTCTTGTTTGACTCCTATCTGTCATTGACCTCTCGCAGACTGGTCTGAACCATACTCTGCACTAGATGCTACCATCTGTCCTTGCCACTCTCCGTTGCTTCTTTTGCCTCTCTGATCTCTTAGACCAGAAGGTTTTCGTTGGGTTTGTGCGTCAGGGCACCAGTCTCCACGTCCAGCCAACCACCATTTGTTGAATATAATTGAATGTGTTTGTGCCCAGAGGGACTGGCAGGCTATTCCTCTACATTCCTCAAAATGATCATTATAAAAACAGCATGGAAATCCTCCCTCGCACTGTTTATTAACAGTCCTTTGGCCAATAGTGATAATGGTTCACTAATAAGAAACATGCATGGGCAGATTCTTTGCTTCCCTCTTTCTTTCAAGGACAGAGAATGTGAGACATCAGCTATACAGTAGCACTCTTTGAAGTCATGACTGACTCAGGTTTTTATTGCAGGTTTTTCAAAGAATTTCTCACATTTTTCTTGATGAGTCATCAGTTACTACTCTTTGTCAGGGGAAATCGTTATTTCGGAGTGACCTGCTCCTTCTGTTGTCTGTTTTTCACAGCGCTGCACACAAATTGGCATTTTTACTTCTTTTGTGAAATCCTCTGCAAATCCCCTTATCAAGGTTGCAGGTAGAGTGGATTGCCAATTTCTGTTTATTTGAGGAGATTAGAAATGAAGTGATGAAATACAATCCTCAGACACAAAGGCTGACTCCTAGTGATGGACATCAACCAGGAGAGGAGGAGACAAGTGTAAAGTGTCATTGCGTTTGACACGGTTGTCCTCATGTAGTATTTCATCTGTTTTTTCGGTATTAGCTTGATAGTGACTAAAAACACAGGGCATTGCATTTACCTTTACTTTTTATTTATTATTATATATGAAAGAAGAAAACTAGCAAATCCTCATATTTGTAACGGTGAACCAAAGAATGTTTGCTTCTTTTTTTTCGACGACTGAAACCATTATTTGCTTATCAAATTGGTTTCTTTTGATTCACTAATTGATGAATTGACAAATCGTTTCAGCCCTAATGTCACTCTGTGCCTCTGTTGTGATGTCCTGTCTGCCTGATTGCCAGAGTCAGACCTCCAGCTGCAGATGATAAAAGACAACCAGTGTCAACCTAATTCCACAGCTCATCAAGATGATTCACTGTTCAGTGTTAAAGTTTAGTGGGTGTATGTAAGAGAAAGTGACAATAGTAACAACAGGAGAGACAGAGGGAACTATAGGATTAAAATAGCCCAAAATCCATGACAAATTTAATGATTAAATTAATAAAGTCCACCCTTTTGTGAAAACAGCTGTCTTATAATTTTTGATTAGTTCTCTCTCTTTGCATAGCTTGGATATGTTTATTCAGAAGAATGTTTAAAAGATTTTTTGATTTTATTACAGGCAACAGCATTATCCCGTGAAGCTAAGAAGTGTTGACATATGTTATTAGTTTGATGTTCTGTAATCTCATTCAAACACATGAGATTAAAGCACTTCATTTGACTCAGAGGTACGTAAAAGCTCTGAATTAAAAAAATGATGAGAGACAAGCAGTCATTTAAAGGGTTAATTAGATTTTATTTAGGATATTGAATTACCGTTCTATAACCTAACATTCAAAGAGTAAAGTTGACATTAAGAGTCAACATTCTTAATGTCAGAATTATGATTGAGCACCTTTTTATAGCACCGCCGAGGACAAAGAGGAGCGACACCAGTTGCTCTGTTCCAAGCTCTCAGTAGTTCAGAGGCCACATTGAGCTTAATCACTTTGCATTTGGTAGTAAATCTACTTGAGTACTTGCTTGATGGTTTATTCATACACTGGGAGAGATTATTGGGCCAATATTATGAAGCAGCAAATTCACTTCCTTTACTGCTGTGATTCGACAGATGTTTGACAACGGGCTTTCATTCCCCCTTCGTCCAAACTGCTGTGTGACTCACTGAGAGGGAGCCCTGCAGGGATAGGTGGGTGAACAAGCAGAACGTGCACTGAAAAGTTTTTGAAACGATGACGAGACAGGAAAGTGAGATTGGCATGCAGTTGTAAAAGATGCAGGTACCTTTATTTGTCAGTCATGCCTGACGTTCTGCATAATTCAAGACAAGAATTACATCTAGGAGAAAGAAAAATATCTTGTTCATTTTGAAAGTTATGTGGGTTGAAGGCAGTTAGCATTATAACTAAATAGTAACAAAAATTAACATTTAGATAACTTTTAAATTAAATTTTGAATTAACGATGTGAGTATAAGTGATGAGGAAATGTGCAGGAAGCTTTCTTCTTTAAAATCTCTTTTAATCAAACATGCAAATCATTTTTGGTTTGGTTGGTTCCCAAAGATATTGATCATATAATCTACATGAATTTTGTATATGAAACTTTTACTGACAGCTTGACTTTTCTCAGCCTCCAGGTTAAAAACATCCAAACAGGTGAACAGCATAAATGATAAATGCTTTCGCTTAATGTGGATGGCAAATTTCAGGGCTGTTATTTTGGTTTTTGACTGTCTAAGCAACAAATTAATTCTGGGAAGTGGAAGGAAATTAAGTTCAGCTCTTTGTTGTTCCAAAAATAATTTGATTACAGCCTGTTGAGTCATTTTGGTTACAAAAACGTTGGTGTGTGAGTAATGTTTACACATGAGACATTTCTTTCCTCAGATTTTATGAACAGCAAATTTATTCGCACAAACGAGGCTCTTTGTAAAGCCACAGAATTCAAAGCTGTCATTCAGCTGAAAAAAGTAGGTTGTGAGAAATATATTATGCAGCTTTAACAACTGAAAATAATTGAAGAACTGAGTTGTTAGCAGAAACAATAATGGCTGACATATTCACAGATGTCCTTACAGAAATACAGAAACTCAAAAGTCGTCAAACAAATCTACAAAAAGAAAGACAAAAGAGCAGTGGGTATGAATAACATGATGACTTAAAATGTCACCAAAGACAGCAAAACAATAGAAAACACCATGCAAATCATCTTTTAAACTCTTAATTAGTATGGAAAGTGTACAGGCTGTATTTGTATCTTTATTATTTCACCACTGAATTAATAAACCTACTGCAAGCAAACAAAAGGTTGTTTGCAAGAATGATACATATGAACCAGCTTTAATTATCAGTCAAGATGCTTCAGTCTATAACAAATCAAGGTCACAAGAAGGTTAAAATAAATGGTCAAGGAGACGGGACTTCAGTAACCTCAATGTGCTGAAACTGACAATTTTTGTAACAAAAAGGTAAACAGTGCAGTGACTGTACTTTGTTAGTCATCCCAACTAAAATTATTACACTGGCAAATCTGTTGATTCCTGCAGTACATTTCATTACATTTCCACTAATTTATCCAGAGATGTTAAAGTAATTTCATTAAACCAGGAAATGGCCATATTCAGTGGTTCTTAACTGATATTATAATGACATTAAGAACTTAATGTGCTTCTTGTGCTTGTCTAGAGCTGATATGTTCACTGTGTCTTGAGCAAGGATCATAAGCATAAGGTGGATGCTCTCTAATTTGGGGGCTTGGGTTTGGGTCCTCCAGGTACACCTTTTTTACTTTGCTTTATTTTGAAATGTGGCATTTTTCCAGGGAATCAGAGCATCTGTCACCCGGACCAATTCCAAAAGGATGCCTAATCAACTCAAAGAAACCCAAAAGGGGCCAGGAGTACACCAGTAATGAAGGACAAATGCTGTATATTCAGCTGAATTTCTGGGCCACACGTACTGTCTTACGACTGATAATACAAATTGTCCTAAAGTGCAGAAACAAAATTAATATAAGTTAATATACCTCCAAGATGATTTGTTCACAGCACAGTATAATATTTGGTACTTGATGATAAGCTGAGGATGTTGGATGCGTGTTCTCCTGAACCCTGCCCTCCATCAGAATGAACACATTACGGTATGTTTACCTTGCCAGGACCAGAAACGTAGGGCCACCCTGTTACAAATCATGCCGGCCCACACGCAGAAACAAATATTGGTTTTCCTGGCCGAGCAGAGGAAGAGCTTGTGAAAGCAACACTTCTCCTAAAGCAATAAAGGCCGGACAGTCATGAAGACAGATGGAGGTTATCTCGGCCATCTAGCGTGTCCGACGGCGCAGACCCAGATAAGGCCCTGCTGGGACCACCACTGGGGGAAATACACACAGGGCTCTCATTAAGACTGCAGTAATGGTGTTTCAGCATCATACACCTGCCTCAGCAAAATGTTATGTGGATTTGCAAGAGAGACACAGTCCATTAGTGTTGATCCACAGCTTTCGTTTGCCTGCTGCGCTGCATCATAGCTCATCAGTATTGCACTTAGTAGCTATATATGCAGGTGAGGTGACATCTTGAGGAAGCATCTGCATAAAGGATGCTAATAAAACTTTGCTGTTAATGCTGACAGGTAAATGGCTCATGCATCATAAGGTGTTTAAGGTCGACTGTGGTTGGCATCGACAGGTATTACATCCAACCTGGAGGATTGATTGCTCTGTTTGGACTGCGTAGACAACAAGCAGTCTGGCATATGGTTGTTGTCATAATCAAAAGCTAAAGTGTGAGAGATGGAGGTGATGGAGAGTTGAGGGATAAATGTAGATATGGATTACATGCTGAGCAGTCACTTAACATTCATACACACTCACACTGTCAGAAATGAGACCTATAGGCAGTGTAGAGCTACTTTCATAAATAGTGTTTTTTTTTTAAATTTGACATTCCTTTTCTGCAGTCCATGCATTACTCTCTACTCATAAAGCTGCATTTAATCAATTTTCTGCACCACCAACCTATGCATTATTACAGTATTATAAGTTCAACTTGAGCCTATTTTCATCAGAAAGCGACATTTTATCACCACCTCAGTCTGCGTCAGGGAGATTATGTAATCCCATAGCCAGCCACATCCTCATCTGAGACGATTTGAACCTACTGCTGTTAAATGACTTTGCAGCATTGCCTCACTTCAAACAGGAGTGAGAGCAATTAATAATGGATCTAGTTGTGTAGCTTCTGTCTTTATGTATCTGCTAAAGCTGTCTCACGCCAGCGCCGGCACAGTCCGCTTTCAGCTTTGATAATGCTTCAAAGTATTTAGGATGGTAGTGGAATATATAACAGTATTATTAATATTAATAAGCTCGTCTGAAGATGTTGCCCAGCTCCAGCGTTTGAATCGAAATGTGAAATCCTGCTCAGCTGTTCTACAATTCAGATGAAAAAGGAGGGGATGCACTGCAACTGATGGTACCCCCCACTGCCACTGAATTAACCAATGACTCAGGGGGCTCGCACAGCTTTCATGAAACTTGAGCAGGTTGGGGAACATTTTACCTCTTGGATTTGGTCTGGAAAGGCCAACATTTAGTTGCATGCATGTGAGGATTCTTGTGAGCATATTTACATTAAATCACACTGGAGTTCAGCTAATGCCAGTTCTGATTCAGGCACGTTATCTGTTTTGCCAGAGCGTACTGTTAAACTCTATTTGTCACTGCAAAAAATACATCAGTACAAGTGCTGTTTGCATAGCTTTTCTGTGTTCTCACACTGATTAGAGATGAATTTCTAAGTGAGACCATAAGATGGTGCTATGTGCCTAAATTGGGATCTTTGCTATAGACAAAAAAAAAATCACATCATGCTATAACACATGGTGCATATAAAATAACTGATCTCTAACTCATGTTCACTACTTCTGCCTAATGCACAGAGATCTGTGATTTTCATGTTATTTGTGCATCTGATGAAGCCATAGAGGCTGTTGATGCAGTTGCGTAACTTTGCAAGGACAAAGCGAGCTGCAGCTTTGAAATACTCTTTTTACTCATTTCTTCCCTCTTCAGCCCTGTAATAATATTCACCCATACTGCTTAGCATTCACCTATCGTGCACTGTGAGTCAGCTTATCTTTAGTCTGCACGACTGAGGGGGGTGAAACTCCGGCTGCAGCGAACAGGCCTTTGCAATAGATTTACATCACTTTCTCACGGTATGGAGCACTGGGTGAAAATGGCACCGGGGATGCGGGCTAGCAGAGCAGACCAGGGACCCGTGAAGCATTCAATCTGTGTGCCATCACAACGCATCAGCTCGGTACCTCGGCCCTGTTACCAGCCGTGCACGCAGACGACTATTTGGAGAGGTTTTAGTAGCCTGCCTAAACACTGCAAGGTCAACACTAGCAGAGTTGGAGGCTGAATTTAAACAGGCTGCCAGTTCAGTGCGAAGGCTTGGAGGAATGATTGAAACAAGGCAGGAGGAGTAACAAATTTGACTTTAGGTTAAGGGTTGTTTTTGGTGCATTTTTTTTAAATGTGACTGTATCTGAGAGTGTTAATGATGTTTCTTGCATCCGCAGATCATAGTCTTCTTTCATCTGCCCTGTGAAAACTCATCTAGGTCTACTGTGCAGTACTTTCTACTGTAACAATCAGTGTTCCTACATAATATTCACCGTCCTATTTATTATTCATAGTGTTTTGACCACACATTAGAATTTTCAATATTGGTGTACCTGGACCATTTGCAAAATTGGCAATTAATCATGGTGGGGACACCCTTTATTACCGTCAAGCTGTACCAAGAAGTGACCCAAGTCAGCATATATCGATGAAAGCCCATTTAAATGCTTTAATTATTAATAAGCTGTCTTACACTTAAGCTCCTGGTGTTCAGTGGAAAGAATAGAGGCCAGAGTGTTAACAGCATAGGTGCTCCTCCAGTCCAGGTAATTAGAGGTGCACCTTGTAGTATCCTCTGTGTCTGAATCTGCTACAGATTTCTTTCTTCAGATTTACCCGAGGCAAAAAAAAAAAAATATATATATATATATATATTTTGTTTTCTCACTGATAAGAGAAACACGGATGTTTTCTGATTTAATCCCGTAGGCTCATCTCGCTATACCAATCAGGTGTTGTGTTGTGTCTGCCCCCGGTGTAGGAATTTGTGAAATTGCTGAGGTGTGGAGAGTTATTCTAGGAAGAAGAGTTTGCAGACAAACACTCACACATCATCTCCAGCCAGTTTTTGTAATGGAACAAGCCTCCATGCAGGGGGAACATGAGGATGCTAGAGACTGTAGCTGCCATTCATCCATGCTGGCCAGAGGCCCAGAGAGAGAGAGGTGGGGGGGGAGACAAGGGATGAAAAGTGCTGGTTTGGCTGCGTGGGTTTTTGGGAGAGAAAAGAACTGTCTGGCAAGGTACTGTAGATCTATTTCTTCTGGGAGAAATGATAAAAAACAACGCCTTTCACAGCATGATACACCTCAGTAATACGCCAGGGCCAAAACCCATTTCCAAATCATTGCTTTTTTCCAGGACCACTTCTGCTTTTCATCTTATCTACCACTTCCTTTCCCTCAGTCACTTCAAATTTTTCCACCCTGAATGATTTACACATATACTGCCACTCAACTGTCCCTTTTCCCATTTAGATAGTTCTGCTGTGTTTAGATATACACACTGAAAGAGCCTCAGTGCAAAGACATCTAAAATGGATCCCAGATTTTGTCACACTTTGACAATGTTAAGAAAATTCATCCATAATGCATGGCGAGGCTTTCAGATAAATGAGCCTCCTTTATGTCCCTCTAAACTTTTTTATTTTTTTGTACTTTCATGTTATTTTATGCCAACGCTTTTCCTCATGGGGGAGCTGTGATCTCTTATTCCAAGCCACGTCGGAATTAAAAAAAAACTACTATACTGGTTCCCTTACAGCTTTTGTATTTTACAACTTGACACAGAGCACACACTCACAGACTCACATATATTACATCTGCCCCCGAAGGAAAATCTTAATTGCAGGAGAGTGATCTTTTGACCGTGTGTCTTTGTTTTTTTGACAGTGCCAGCAGTGTGTGGCAGATAGAGTGGCCTCACTATCGCAGCCAGCTAAAATATGAAATTGAAGGATTACAGTCCTAGCAGAATGGATGTCCTCTCCACTGCTATTTTATGGAGTTCAGCATCCCTCTGACTTTGGCTAGGCCAAGGGAAATGTGTCTCCACTGCAGAGGTAAAGGCATTTTTGGATGGAAAATGCTGGTGTTTTGTGAGGACAACATTTGTACACTACCTCATGTTTTGGTTCATATTCCTCTCTAAAGATCTTAGCTCAACCCCTTGCCCTCAGTTCTCAAGACCTTCAGAAAGATTAATCTTTCGTTTAAAACCGCACCAGCCAGAACTCAGACAAAAATGGCCTGTTGTGTCGTAATATGGTCGGAGTCATGCTGTCTGGTTTGCCTGTTGCCATTTGGGCTGTGAGATGAACAGGCGGATCGGCATGAGAGCACAGGAGGGGGGGAGAGACAGAGAGAGAGGGAGTTTGAAAGGAAGGAGGAGGAGAAGCAAAGACAGACTGTGTGGAGGAAGGCAGACCTCTCAGGCACAGCCCAGCATGTTAGATGGTAGCTAGGCGAACAGGCTGAGAGAGAGATTGAGCAGCAATCAAGGGAGACACTTCATAATTTGCATCAGATCATCTGTGAACACAGATACAACTAAAATCAGAACCAGCAGTATCAAAGTTGGCAGTCAATAAAGGTGGTATTGATCATTTGTGTGAAATTGAAGAATATTACAGGTATGTCACAGTATGGGATTTGAGCTGCACCAATACTGCATCTCTGATAGTGATGTTAATGTATGAAAGTTTTAAAAAAAAGTCAACAATATATCAGTCTGAATCTGTTTTCTTTTTTTCTTTTTTTACATAAACACAAGCGTTTTTGATTAGGATCTATGTTTTAAATTGGTTATTAATGAACCAATAAATGTACTGAACTGAGCAAGTTGAAAAAATATTCAATAAACAGTAGAGTAATAACTATAAGAAACAATACAAATAAAATAACATATTAAAGTTAAATGAAAGAAAAATGAGGATCTAATACAGTGGCAAACCATGGCCCTGAAACCCAGGTCTTCAATAGGACCACATGTGGCAATAAAACATCAAACATAGCGATAAAAATAATAGCCAGAGCCCTGTCACATGGAAGTTCAGCATATTAAAGGTTTGTTTTGCCCTAACAGGCTTCACAACACACAAAGGTGATTCTGGAAAGCCAGTCACATTAAGCTAATCATAACATCCCTAAATTTAAATGACATGTAAACAAGTAGACCAATATTATTGTGTGAAAATAAATGAAACAAGCAAATCACATTGACTTATTTCAGACAGTATACTTGTTTAGCTTGAATGAAAGTGAAATATCTAGAATAATCATTACAACTAAAGATGGATCCAATGCTAATCCAGTGTTTTTGTGTTTGTTTAAGCTTAGACGTACTTGAATTGCAGTGTAGATTTAATATCTCTCTGCCAGAAGTAAAGGCAGCAATGCCATACGAACAAGTTAAATGTAGATATCAGATGATTCATACAGACCAGCCAACATCTTCTCAGCTGAAATAGGAAAAGGCACATGTTCAGCCAGCCATTTCAGATTGTAGGTTTACAGTATAATTCTTACAATTGCATAGAAAACTGTGATTGTCAAATGATAAAAATGATAAACAAATTTGTTTATTTCTCACTGAAATGTGTCTGCAAGCTAGTTATAGGAAAATTAATGACAAAATTATCCGTTTAATACTGACTTCTGTGCCTGAACACTGCAATACCCAACATAAATTCAAACAGCAAAAATTATGACACAAAATTGAACAGAAGTCAACCTAAAATCAGAGTTACAGTTTTAACAATACAAATGAGATTAAATGAGAAATGGCAACTTGTGCCCATGAAGCAATCAACAATGACTTTCTGCTTCCTTATGGCAAGTGAAGCCATCATGGGAAGTTTGGAATTAGCATATATTTTCAGAAACATCTTCAACCACATATTCTGCAGTGTTCTTGTCAATTTTTGCCCACAATAAGGCACCAAGTAAATTCATATTTCTCATTCAGCAGAGAAATGGAACTGGGAGTTACTGGGTTAGTGAGTTACTGTTCTGTGGTCTCTTTTTTTTTTTCCCTCGATCACTCGCTGACTACTTTCGTGGGTCATATCAGTATCCATGAATGCCTAGAAGATGTTGGGATATTGTCCCTCCCACAACTCAACAAAATATGATTGGCTAAGACAACTGTCAAAATCAAATTCATGCCCACATTGACTTGAATTACACAGGCATTTGTTACAGCTACTGAAGGTCCTGGCAGGGGCAAGTCACTGATTCACCCAGATACCATCAGAAGAAATATTGTGATTAGCCCGTTTCCTGTTCCGTTATATTAACCCACTGTTTGCCAAGACATATTAGTCCAAGTTTATAATGATGGACTAGAAATGATTACATCATCATTTTGAATAAGAATAATTTAAAAACAAAATTTATTAGGGGTAAAAATATTCATTCAATATTTTTTTAGTCCTTCACTGAATACATTGAAGGCCCAGAGGGTTCCCCTCTGATTTTCAAATGAAACTAAAAATCAAGCAGAACCATATTAAACTGTAATAAAAATGCAAAAATAACATTAAATTTACATATTTTTTTCTAGTTAAAATAATGAGTTCATCGTTACTAGCCATTTTATTTACTGGTACTGTTTTGTTTCTGTCTCTGTGATGCAAGCTACAGGAAAGCTTTTTCCATCCGTTATTCATATTAACAAAGTAAACTTGAATGAAAAATGTCTTTTGAAATTTTATCTTTGGAATTTCTGTACTGCAATTTCTTGTGACTTATCGGCCAACATACACACATCTGTGATAAGCTAAAATTGGACAACAGTGTCAGCACAACAGACGTATCGGCCAGGCTGTAGTGAAAATGGGATAACCTTGAATATTTCATTGGTAAAACCCTAGAAATGTTATTCTTGAAATAGACAGAATAGCAAAGGCCTTTGTTGCATAATGACGATAGCAAAGCATGACGTCAGCCTCAACTCATGAGTTTGTGTTGGAAAACGCACAAGTAAACACCTTCATCTTCAGAAACTGCAGCGGTGGAGTGGAGTGGTGGACCTGTGCTTCAAAATCAATTGTTTTTGTCTTCTCATCACTGTGCAGAGAGAATTAGGAGCAGGGGAACTTTGATGACAGTCTGCACTCTTTCTCTCTGTCCTTATTCACCCCTATGAAGCTCTGCATTATTGATAAAACTCAGGCTGAATTCACAGGGCTTTCCCCTCCCCCAAAGCTGAATTTTCTCACAGCCAAGTCTTAGGAATAGAAGGCTTGAAGTAATACACTGATAAATGTTAGGAGCAGGTTTTCATGTCGTCCAACATCTGAATCATACACTAGGCACACATAATTTCTTTCTTGTCTTAGTTGAAACTTTTGTGAGAATGGCATTATTTTTGGACATTTCTTTGTTTAATCTACCCGCCACAGGTATTTATCTGTAGCATATTCTAATGAGAGCGCCCTCAGCTTTTTTTAAAACCTTATTTTCCTTTTTGTGGTGTGGAAAGCGAATATTAAAGGTAATGCACACTTTGAGAGAAAAGCTGAAATTCAAAGACGAGCAGTCACAAAGTCTGTCAGATTGCCATTGAATTATGGATGAACAGTGGAGTATTGATATGCAGGTTCTGAACTTTCCTCTGGAGAAAAGAAAAGAGGCTGTCTAGAAACAAACAGGAGTCACTATGCATTGGTTGCCTAAAAAAAAAAAAGGCCTAAAAATATACACAAGATTTACCATGATAGGAGGACTGAGATTTCTGTGTTTTGCAGCAGAGGATTATATAGAAATACAAAGCATATACATTGCCTGTAATGTGGCTACCAGCAGTGACTTCAGCCCATAATAGACATCCTCATTTTTCTTTAAATTTGCTGTGTTCAGCAGAGAGGAAGGTGATATGTTGCCCTCTTGGAGATAAATAGATCTAATGATCAGCATGGAGGTCCAGTGTTATAATGCAGTTTTCCTTCTCAGTAGAAATAATTTCCCATGTCACAAGCTGAAAGGCAGCTTAATTCTGCAAACGGCGCAGATACACATCTTAACAAAAAGCTCCAGCTCATGGGAGAACACGTGTGTTTGTGTACGTATCCCTCTGTTGCTATCAGGCCAGCTGGCGTGTTGCTGCTGTGTTTTGCCTTTCACAGCGCCGCGAGGGAAGCCGACCGTATAGAAGCCACATATGTGCATAGTTCTGCCACTCTGGGCCAAGCTAATTTAACATGAGCGCACTTTGTTTTAATTTTCTTAAATGAACATCAGCCGTTGACCCTTAATCTGTCTTTCTGCCACAGCACCAGATGCAGGGATGAACATGTGGACGCAGCATTTTCTCTAAGAGGGCCTGTGAAATGACTCACATGCTAATTACTAGAAGGTAATTGCAGCTCTGATAGGAATCTTTCACCTTACTTGTCATACTTGTTTGTGTTATGTATGCACCTGTTGTGGAAAAGAATTTCCTCAGTAGGTGCATTTCCTCAAATCTATCTATCTAATTGGATGCAGGGAGGTGAGAAAAATACTATAAGTGAAGGTTTCTGTTTTATGAACCATGTAGGTTAATACCATTTTTCTTTTTCTTAATATAGTTGTGTATGCCTTGCAGCATTTTAACTCAACCCTACATGGCATTACAAAGGCTTTTGTAACATAACAGGGGTATATATCTAATAACTTACTCCTGAATTTTGTGACTTGATTCACATTTGTGGCCATGATGAGCCAGGTATTGAAAGTCACTTTCCTAATCAATTCAGTTCATTTCATCTGAGATGTTTGGTATTATGGACTTGAAGCCAGTGCGAATAATTCAAACCTGTAGTAGCATAAGACCCAATGTGCATAATCTTTCTGATTTGCTCTTCATTGAGCTCACTATTCTTCTTTGCATCTGAATGAGATAGTTCACAATCATTACAATCTATACAGTACCGCGTGGAAGCTCCAGCTTGTGAACATAAAGTGATAATGAATTTCAGTGTAAGCGCTATTCTTCTTCATCTGCTGCCTTCTTTTCATTAAGTCCAGCGTTTGTTCCACAAATACCACCGCAGCTCGGGCACTGCAATAATCGCCATTACTCACTCTCTAATGCATCTCATTTCCCTTTTCTCTTTCCACTTTGTGCGGTGTGAAATTATTTGTCTCTGTCACCCTTTCCAGGAACAGAATAACACCTCCTGACAGATATTTTTGTCACCATTATGAGCGTCCTTTTCCAAGGTTCATGTCAGATTAAGTAATTGGTGACACAGTGTCATCGAGAATGCACATTCTGGGCCTCCAAACTTGCAGATGACAAGGTGGACCTCTGAAAGTTTGGAGGAGCTAAGAATGCACTTGAAAGCAAGTGTTATGGCTGTATGAGTATTTTATATGCTGTTTCACAGAATCACGGCACAGATGAGTAGAGATTATGTTTTTACCATGTGGAAAAAGTATTTTTTAATTCATTAATTTCATCAGTAATGTATCCAAATGTTAACTACCATCTCCAGAGGGTTGGAGCTATGGGACCATGTTGCTGTCTCCTCAACCTGAAAATGTTTGAATGTGACTAATGATAGCCCCACTCCCTCTTGGGAAATAAAACGATGTTGTATGTTATGTCACCTAATATGTGCATGACCCTAGCACAGCAAACTACTGAAGGCAAGCAATTTTCATGCAATTTGATTTGTTATATAGATGTAGTTTACAATCTTGTGCCTTTTTGCGTGCAATTTTTAATGTACTCATTTTATATTTTTGCCAATTTTCAATTTTTTGTTCATTGTGTACATGACATATATAACTGTGTGAGTCTATGAGTATATAGAGGTGAGAGGAGAAAAACAAGCATTTGGATGGAAGTGAATTTGAGTAGCTAATACCTCTGTAATTCAGACATACATATGTTAGTTTTGAAGGGGGAATGTATGACCTCATTTTAGTAACAGAGGTTTTATAAGTGTATTGCCATTGACCAAAATTGTTCAGTTAGTATTTGCTGTAATTTAAAAAAAAAAAAAAAAAAAAAAAAGAGTCAAATTTCAAACTACGGTCCTTGTAAAATAAGATTAAGGTCATTCTTCAGTCTGTGCATAAAAGAAACAAGATCTCTTTTCTATTGAACCATAAAGTTGAGAAAGATGAAACCATAATTGCACGTCAGTAGTGAAATAACGCATTGCATGCTTGCATATATTGTTTCATTTCCTGTCAACTTTTATACACAGGAGATGAACTGCTGTGACCTCAGCTGTAAAATGGCTGTCTAATGAGAAACTTTTCCTGAATGTGCTGATCGTTTATCATATTTTTGATGAAGCCATGGGGGAGGGGCCGGCGCCATCCCTGATTTACACCTTTTGATGTCTTCCTGGTCGTAAAAATTCACCCTCTACCACAGTGTTTTAAAGAACTAATGATTTAGATGAATCAGAGACAAACTGCTGAAGGTCTCCTTTCTACTGGGATACTGCCATAAAGTGGCCTGCTGAGTCAGGACTGTGAATAGGCAAACAAATAATTTACGAAGCTCATCACAAACTGCACGAGATGCAGGCCTCGAGATGGATGTCCGGCTCTGATCAAGCAGTGCGGAGTGGGATGGATTTGATGTTGCATTGTTTTCTATCCCGCTTTTACATTCATACGGATTCCCCAAATCTGGAAAAATAAGCCTTCTATAAGAGCCCACAAAGGAAAGGAGCTTTAAAGTGGGAATAATTAGACCGTAGGTGCTTATCATTATCACAGTGGCAGTCAGATATGTGGCATCACACAGAGGAACAAAATGAGGTTTTATTCTGCACCCGTTCAGTTTACGTCAAATCATGTAATAGCTTTAAGGAAGTGAGAGAGACTGTAAGTGGAGAGATGTAATTGGAAATGTCAGACATTTCTGTTTTTACAATACAAGACCAAACACGACAATCTTAACTGTCAATTTTCAGAAGGGGGGGGGGGAGCACAAAGTTGATTCAATCTTAAATGATTGAAAGGCAAACTCTGCAAATGTGGCAATCACACTAAGTAAACGGTAACGGAGAGCAGATAGACTAAAAGGCTTAAGCCACATAAAAGAAATATGAAAACATTTTCATCAAATCGCTCAGCCATTAATTTCCACTACAAGGTTTCCTCATTTCATCAGATGTGTACACCTGTGTGTTTGCATGTGTGTTTTACTTCTTTATTACGCACTTGAAGTCTGAGTGCTTTTGCTCACACATTTGTCTTAGTTGGGAGTGTTATTACCTTCGAGAAAATCCATCACACTGCTTAATTCAGCCAAGTAATCACCTGCTCAGTCATTTCTTGTGCTTTCCTAAACTGCAAACCGAACGACCTGGCATATTCAGCACAATGGGCCTCATGCAAGAAGCATTGATACGAACAGATTTGTTTTTAAAATGCGCGTACAAGTGATTTAACAACATTTGTTGCATTCTTCAATTTTCTCGTACTTTCTCTTAGGTATTTTTTCCAAAATTTGATTAAATTTGATCCAGACCTGTCGTACGTATCATGAATAGATCATCTCTGCATTTCTTCACAGGGGAGAAACACTTGTTTGACTTACAATTATAATGCCCTAATCTGAATTAAGTTTAAATATGATACAGAAATTAACAAAATTTAATATGTAAACAAACTACCATTACCATATTTTGGCGTAGCAACTTCTACATTTCAGTAGTTGCTAGGAAACTTCTCTCACTCTGACAGCTGCCTCTGTGTCTCCCTGCAGGTCTCTGTCCAATATCATCATGTGTTACAGCTGACAGTGTAACATCACCTATAGACTTTAACATTCCCCTCTAAT